>NC_038255.2:35747676-36047676 GCF_000004515.6 Glycine max | reverse complement strand
GTTGGCATCGCAGGCGTTCAGCAAATCCTTCGCGTACTTATACTCAGCCGGAATCTGGAGCGCCGAGAGACCGGCCTCAATGTGAGAGTAGTCCAAGAACCCGAGATTCTCTCTGTCGAAGAAATCGAAGAGGCTCCGAATCCGAGCCTCACGTGCCTCCTTCGTCTCCTGCGACGCCAGCAGCACGTGATCCATCGTCACACCCGACGCTACCTTCTTCATTCCCATTGAAACACAAACAAAAACGCTTGCCCAATTCTGCAAGTTATTGTAAACTCGATGTCCCTGTTTTGTATCCGATTCCTGCGGATAAAAAAAGAAGAAAAAAGCGGAAATAAAAATAAAGTAACACAGTAAGCGATTCTAAATGTCGGAAATGGAAATAACGGAATTGGCTTTAATAGAGATCGAATGAATGAGAGAGCCTACGCGTGCGTTCGTGCGTGCTTTTACTTTTGATTTTTCCGTCAAGGGGTGGGGAGGAATTCAACGGAACGTGGAAACGACCGTGGGAGGACGTAAACGATGGGAACGGGAAGAGACTTTTTCCGTATCGGAATTACGGTTCCATGGCTCCGGGGATTGCTGCTACCGGCGGCGATGAGGGGGATCGCCGGCGATGATGCCCGATACGCACGTCGTCATCACGGAAAAGAGACTTATGCTTCTTGTTGGCGAATAGTAGTTATTTAACACACAAATATTAATAATAATAACAAATAAATAAATGATGTGATTGTGATGAATCGGACGGTGTGAGATGTAGTAAAGTTTGGAGTTCGGAAGGATTCTTTCTTACTTCATTTTATTTTTTGCTTTTTTATTTTTTAAACTTATTTTATTTTGCTTGTTGGTATTGGCTTTGGCACGTTCGGTGGTAACGCGTGGTACACATGATCTTTGCTGATTTTTGCGGCCTAACGAATGATATGTTTGGTAGGGAGATATAAAAATTAAGAGAGATACATGAATTATTTATAAAAAATTTATTTCATTTTAAAATAATTATTTTAAAGTAATTTAAAAAATATTTATAATTATATAAAACTTAAAAAGCACTTGACAAGAATAATCCAACTTCCATTCTTTTAAGATATAAGTTTGTTTCAATTGAATTAATTTTTATTGATTGTTTATTTTTTTAATCACATCATAAATATTCTAATACCTATATTTTTTCTTTTGCTTTTTTTTTGTTAGATAACATATTGAATATCCATAAAATATTTTTCAAAAATTAAGAAAAGAATATGAATAATCTTCTTAGCGGATATAAAGTTAATTTTTAGAAATAAAAATAAAAACTTTTCTTTTTACCTTTCACTCTCTTCGATTTAATTTCAATTTTTTTTCTGTATTTTTTCTTCCATCCAACATTCCAACCAAACTAACCGAAAAAGATTAGGGTGAATGACGTGTAGCAAGCGGCAAATGATAAGTAAATGAAAACATACTAGTAGTAACACGATATAAACGTGAGATTAATCTTAACTTGCACTGATAGAGAAAATAAAGAGCAAGTTAAATTAAACACTAATATTTACAACTCTAGTTCACAGAACTCACAAATACTATTGGATAATTAATTAATACTCTGATTTAAGCCTGGCCTTCTCGAGTGCTGTTTTGGCTGCAATTTGTTTGGCTTCTCTCTCTTTCCTAAGTTTACCTGCAATCTCTGCTTGCTTCATTCTAGCCTTCAAGGCTGTATCAGCTTCCAACATAGTTCTTCTCAAACCACCAAGTTCGATTCGCATGTTTGAAGTTTCCAATTCACACGACTTCAATTGGTTTCGTTTCTCAACAAGCATGGCCTCAAAGTCAGAGATCTCTTTGGAAAGTAATTGCCTTCGTTGATCAGAGGCTTGGAACTGATCTTCGGTCTTGGCGTAGAGGTCACGAATGTGGGCGAGTTTGGCATTCTCGTCCTCAAGACGCTTGTTGTCCTCCTCAAGACATTCGATGGATTTAGTCATTTGTACAACCGATGATGTGAGTTTTATGAAATACAAAACATGCTCAAAGAATTGTGTGTCATTTGCACCCAAGTTGTCTAATATAGCAAAAGTGTCTTGTGCTGCCTCTTTCATGGACTCATGCTCGTGAGGCTTCGAGGTTTCTAGATCATTGAGGAGCTGCTTTTGTGCAGCAAAGGCCAATTGTCTTTGCCTTTGTGCCCTTGACATTAGTTTTCTTTCACTGCTTGAAAGTTGGCTTTGTTGGCTGAGACGAATAACATCAAGCTGGTTATGTTCAGCACAAGGAACATTAGTAATACTTGGTTGTTTTGGGACATCTATGGGATTAAAGGATGGGAAAACACCTGTAATGAAAGAGAGCCACAGAGTTAACTTTTTAAATAATGCTAAATCAAAGTGGACAAAGACACTAACAACTTAGGAAATCACACTCACAGCAGAAAATTGACTGAGGTGTCTGAGATGAGGGGGATTTCAAGCTTTGTGGTGGACTGAAGAGAAGGCGACCTAACCGACCTAATGGAGCTGAGCCAAGTCAGCCAACAATAACATAAAGAGAATTTCACACATGGCTTTTCTGAATTTCATATAATTTTATTTAAGAGGGCATGTTTAGACTACTGTTACAGTTTCTTTTTGTGATCAAGGGGTAGTGTATAAAACTTCACCCAATAAAAATTTCACATATTCAAATAAAAATTGTAACTTGGGATGACACTTAAAGTCCATAGCAAGTCTAAGATGTCTTTTCTATATGTACAATTGACCTAGTTCAAGGCTAAAAAGAATTAAAAACATGGAAAAAGATTTGATTGTAAAGAATAATGGGAAAAATAAAATAAAATCAAAAGTATGTCACTTGACTTTGAAAAATGAGAATGGCAGCAACAAAATGCAAAATAAAGAAGTGAAGGGAAGAAAATAAACACTACCAAATGATGGATCAGCGCCAGCGCCAGCACCAGCACCAGCAAAAATGTGCCTTGGAAACACATGCTGTCGATCCCCACCGATCCTTGAAGGTGTTGATTCTGATAGGCAAGATAGCTGCGATGCTTTCTTCTCAATAGCAACACATTACACAGAATTAGTGAATAAGGTAAAATACGGATCCAGAAAATCACCATAACCACAGATACTGGAAAACTAAAGGGGATACCTCGAGTGCTTCATCTTCACTCTGTGAAAGCTCAGCCTCGGATACAGCCATTGGTGTTGGATCCTCCTCGGAACTGTCCATGATTCTCATCTTTTTGGAATGATTTACTGCCAAATTAACACCCTCATCGAAGTCATGGTCATCTTGATCATTAGTTCTTATATGTAGCAGCTCATCCTCCCATACCTTGTAACCGCAATTTCCATGGCCCTGTTTGATACTAAATTTATTAATTATTAGTATGAATTAGATTCGCACAAAATACATTGATCATGGAGGACCAAAATAAATTCTACATAACAAGAAGTCAATAAAATCCAAGATAAACAAAAAACAATATTAAGTCACTAACACTATAATCGAGTAATCTGCTAAATACTCATCTATTATTGACACATAAATATACAAGTCTCTGCTGCGCTAGGTGTATGCTGAAAGTAGAGGCGAACTTCACGATAGTGGAAAGAAAAGAGAGGGAAAAGTTCACTTCTAAAAAACAAAGATTCAAATTTCAATTTTTTTTCTCCTTTCTCACTTTCTCTTTGCCATACCCAACATACCTTAGGCATTTTCATACTAAAAGTTCAATTTTTTTTCCTTAGAAAACCAACAACTCACAACACAGAAAGCAGTTAAAACTAGAATAGAAATTAATAAGAAGCATACACGCCTTTTTTATTCCACACCAACAACAAGATTACTCAACCGAGCAATGCTACCAAATAATATCATCCAACAACTTCCCATTTCTACGAAACAAAAGCTCTTAAATCAAGGTAAGCCCTTTAAGTTTTAACTAAAAAAAAAAAAAAAACAAACATCATATGATACTACCTCTTTAACGGGGCAAGTAAAATAGTATTTAACAACGCCATTATGTGTTGCCTTCTCCCTTTTACACACTCCAGCAGGACACTTACACTCAGGATACTTAAACGGCGGAGGCTGCGACCAATCACTCTCGACATCGGGATCATCGCACCATTTAACAAAACCGTTAGTACATTTTTCCCCCTAATAACCAAACCAACCAAAAAGACAGTTAAAAAACAAAAACTTGATAATCAAGAAGTCAAGAAAGGAACAAAAATGAAAATGCTGGAGCTGTTTCATGCATACCCTTTTGATGGGGCAAACGTAGTACATCCTGCCGGGGTTTTTCTCACTCTTTGAGGTTCTCTTTTCGCAACGGCCATGGCCACAGCGGCACCATATGCTGTTGGCATTTTGGGAATCGTTATTAGAGGATTTGAAGGGACACTCCCGGTACCAGTGATCCTTCTGGCCGCACGTGATGCACGTGCCTTTTTTCTTTCTTTCGTTCAAGTCTTGTTGGAAGTAACGGGGATAAGTTTCTTGAGTGTTTTGACTGAATTGAGAGGGTTGAGAACAGAGTGTGGATGAGAGAGGTGGTGGCTCTTTTATCTCATGATCCATGCGTAATTGATGACGGCAGTGTGGGAAGTGATATGGGTTGGAACCCAAACAATGATCAACAAGAGCAAGATGCAAAGAACGAGGGAATGAGATGAGAGACTTGTGTGGACCGAAGCCTGAGATGTCGTTTCCTTGAGCTGCGGCAAGGTGTATATATAGACATGATCGAGGAGAAGGTTGACAGGGCCGAAGAAGCTATTTCAAAAACTTGTAAGAGAAGCTTGTTAGAATTAAAGTCTTACTCACTCACTTAAGAGAGGTTAGTACCCTAAGGTAAAGTAAGGTCCTCTTCATGATAAAAGTATATTCTCTTTAACTCCTAACTATAGGAATAGGAATAGAGTGACAAAAATAATAATTAAGGAAGCCAAAATTTCTTTTTCTTTTTTTTTTTTTTAAGAAATGCATAAAAAAAATCTCACATGAAATTTATGATTATCCTAAAATAATTTATTTTCTCTTAATTATAAATAAATCTTAATTATGAAATTTAGAAATTTTTATTTTTCACTACAAGTATGATATTTTAGTATGATATTTTATTATTGTTGAATTTTATTTTTTGAAGAGCAATTTGCACGAGAAAGTGGCTTCTGTGTTAGGCTTAGAATTCGTGTCTTTTACTGGGACCAAAGATGGCAATTAAGTTTTACCTTTTGGAGAAAGATTCCAAATTTGCTTTTTGTGATATCTAATTTGATTTGATGACAACAAATGGTCAACGGCTGTTAACTCTTGTGGATGGTGTTGGGCCTTTTTCATTTAATAAATATATGTGAATGTGAATAAGGCGTTAAAGTGACTGCAAGCAGTTTTTTGTGAATGTAAATAAGATGTTATTGAAAGACCTATACGTGAACTTAACGTGACTACAAAGTTTTTTTTTATTGGTTATAATATGAATGAATGGTATATATGTGCTCTAGAATGAAATTAACAAAATGGTTATAAATTGTTAATATCAATAAATATATATAGGTTGTATATTTATTTGGAATTAAGTATATGATGAATTTGTTAGTTATCAAAGTGGTCAAATTTATAAGGTTATTTAATTTTAAATTAATTATTATTTCAATTATTTATAAAATAATGAATGTTAAATTATATGATTATTAATTTATAAGTAATTGAAATTCATTGTTATAAGTCATTTATGGATCACCCAGAGGTTGATTAGTTCTTATAATTAATGAATATAATTGTAGGTAATTTGTGTGTATCATTAGTTTTATTTATATATCCAAAGGAAATAGGTACTACTGATTAGTGTATATTTAATTGCCAAATAATGTTAATAATTTTATTAGCATTATCATGTTTGTATGTTGTGTGATGGTGCATCACCTAAAGGAGAACATCAATATACATTGATTGTTATATGAATGAATTATATGTATGACATGTGTTTTATGTTTCAAAATGCTTATGTGAATTTTATTATGCAGTACCTGTTCCCAATTCATTGAACTATCGTGTATCATATGTGTCAATTTTTAATGGGCTTAACTTCTCTGACTAGAATGAGCAAGTCCAATTTCATCTCGGTGTTTTGGATCTTGATCTTGTTATATTGGAAGAGAAGTTTGCTACTATTACTAATGCTAGTAGCAATGAAGAGAAAGTTCATTATAAAGCTTGGGAAAGATCTAACAGACTCAGCCTAATGTTCATGAGAATGACTGTTGCAGACAATATTTAGACCATTCTCCCTAAGACCGATAGTGCTAAAGAATTTATGGAGTTAGTGGGAAAGCGATCTCAAACAGCTGATAAGTCTCTTACTGGGACATTAATGAGTACTCTGACCATCATGAAGTTTGATAGTTTACATACTATACATGAACATGTCATTGAGATGACAAACATTGCAGTAAGACTTAAGACCTTGGGAATGACAGTGAATGAGAACTTCCTTGTTTAGTTTATTCTGAACTCATTACTGTATAAGTATGGCCTATTCCAAATGAGCTATAATATCATGAAAGATAAATGGAATGTGCATGAATGGCATAATATGTTAGTTCAAGAATAAACGAGGCTTAAGAATCAAGGAAATCACTTAGTCCATTATGTAAGCCACCAAGGGAATCAAAGAGCCGGAAAGAAATTTGTGAAGAAGCATGATAAAGGCAAATGACCATTAAAGATAAATGACGGTCATGTGCAAATCCAGAAGAAGGCATCAAAGAGCAATGATTGTCATTTTTGTGGGAAATCTGGACACTTTCAGAAGGATTACCCAAAACATAAGTCTTGTTCAAAAAGAAAGGTGAGCTTAATGCTCTTGTATGTTTTGAATCAAACTTAACTGAAGTTCCTCATGTTAGACAAATGACCTCAGTTATTTTAAGAAGGGGGGGGGGTTGAATTAAGATACAAAGACTATTCCCCAATTAAAATTTCGCTCTCTCTTTTTAGATTAACAATGCACCCTTAACATGAATTACTCAAAAGACAATTCAGAATAAAATTCTTTAAAGCAAAAGATAAATGGCAATAAATAAAAGAAGTTTAAGGGAAGAGAGAAATGCAAACTGATTTATACTGGTTCGGCCACTTCCCGTGCCTACGTCCAATCCTCAAGCAACCCACTTGAGATTTTTCACTCTCTTTGTAAAACTCATTTTACAAAGTCTGAACCACACAGGGACAACCCTTCCCTTGTGTTCAGGAATCCTTTACAACAAGAGACCCTTGGTCTCTTAATCCCTTTTCAGAAGTAAGAAGATGAGAAGAAGAAATCTCTCTTAAAAGAGATAGATTGTACAATGAAGATCAATCACAATTCCTTATTGAATATGCAAGTGTTTGACCTAGGAATCTTTGAGAGGATAAGACATTTCAATTCAGAAAAACTCTCTTAATCTCTTGAGAGGATAAAACTTTTTGAGCAATCAAAACTCTCTCTCCATTCGTGTTTCCAAGTCACATATAAATAGACCTTTGATGGCCATTCATAAACCATTTGAATAGATGTGACTCTTGGAAGTTATTTTCTGAAAATCTCCTCTGGTAATCGATTACAGGACTTGTGTAATCGATTACAGGTTTTAAAATTTGAATTAAAACGTTTATTAACTGCTGGTAATCATTACCAATATTGTGTAATCGATTACACAGTCTAAAATTTGAATTCAAATATTTAGTAGCTGTTGTAAACCATTTTTGGCCACTGGTAATCGATTACATCCTCTGGTAATCGATTACCAGAGAGTAAATCTCTTGAAAAACACTTTTTAACTTAAATTACTTGGCCAAACCTTTTGCTATATCAATTAGGAATTCCCTTCCTAAAATACTAGTGATCATCTTGATGTTGTGGCTTGTATTCTTGAATCATTGTCTTGAATTTAAACTTGATAAGCTCATTTGCATCATTTGCATCAAATCATCATGATCATCATCAAAACACCAAAGTCATTTGCTTCTACACCTCATAATACATGGTGGATTGATTTTAGATGTATGATTCATGTTTCTAATACTATGCAGGGATTCCTTACAATCCAAATCATAAGCCCAAATGAGAAGTTCGTCTTCATGGGGAATAGAGTGAAAGTCCAGTGGAAGCAGTCAGACTTATCGTTTAAAACTCGACACTAGACATCATTTAGATTTACTGGAAACTCTTTATGTACCTAGTTTATCTAGGAATTTAGTTTCATTATCTAAACTTGATGTTACTGGATACTCTTTTAATTTTGGTAATGGATGTTTCAGTTTATTTAAGCATAATCATCTCATGGTACTGGTGTTCTTTGTGATGGTTTATATAAATTGAAATTAGATGGTTTGTATGCTGAAACCATTTTAACTCTGCATCATAATGTTGGCACTAAACGTAGTTTAGTGAATGAACGATCTGTTTCTTGTGGCATAAACGTTTAGGTCACATTTCTAGAGAAAGGATGGAAAGATTAATAAAGAATGAAATTCTTCCTGATCTAGATTTTACGGATCTAAATATTTGTGTGGATTGTATTAAGGGAAAACAAACAAAACATACAAAGAAAGGAGCTACAAGAAGCACTCAACTTCTTGAAATTGTGCATACTGATATTTGTGGACCTTTTGATGTTAATTCTTTCGAAAAGGAAATATATTTATCACCTTTATTGATGACTATTCACGTTACGGTTATGTCTACTTACTGCATGAGAAATCTCAGGCAGTGGATGCCTTAGAAATTTACTGAATGAAGTAAAAGACAATTAGACAGAAAGTGAAAGTTGTTAGGTCTGATAGAGGTGGTGAGTATTACGGAAGATAGATGAAACTGGGCAACACCCAGTCCATTTGCTAACTCTTCAGAAATGTGGCATTTGTGCGCAATACACAATGCCTGGTACACCACAACAAAATGGTGCATTAGAAAGGTGTAATAGAACTTTAATGGATATAATTAAGAATATGTTAAGCTATTCAACTTTACCTGTATCTTTGTGGATGTATGCCTTGAAAACTGTCATGTATTTGTTGAATAGGATTCCTAGTAAGGCAGTTCCAAAGACACCTTTTGAACTGTGGATGAGTAGGACACTTTGTATAAGGCATCTACATGTTTGGGGTTGCCAGGCAGGAATAATGATTTATAATCCACAAAAAAGAAAATTGGATGCAAGAACAATCAATGGATATTTCATTGGTTATCCAAAAAAGTCAAAGGGGTATATGTTTTATTGTTCTAATCATAGTATGAGAATTGTCGAAATTGGAAATGCAAGGTTCATTGAAAATGGTGAAATCAGTGGGAGTATAGTTCCACGAGATGTGAAAATTAAAGAGTTTAGAGTGCAAGTCCCTTTAGCTTGTGCCTCTAAGAGTAAGGTGATTACTCCTTTAGTTGTTAATTCAAACAATAATGAAGAAAAGCAACACAATAATGAGCCCATGATACATAAAGAACCTATTATGGAAGAACCACAAGAAGTAGCATTAAAGAGGTCTCAAAGAGAAAGGAGACTAGCTATTTTGAATGACTATGTAGTATACCTACATGAAACAGAAACAGACTTAAGCATTAATGATAATGATCTAGTTTCATTTTCATAAGCTGTAAGCTATGATAATTCTGATAAGTGGTTAAATGCCATGAAATAAGAGATATATTTCATGGAACATAATGGTATCTGGGACCTTGTAGAATTGCCAAAGGGTTATAAGAGAGTTGGTTGTAAGTGGATCTTCAAGACTAAACATGACTCTTATGATAACCTTGAGCATTACAAGGCTAGACTTGTTGCTAAGAGATTTACTTAGAAAGATAGCATTGATTATAAAGAAACATTTTCACCAATCTCACAAAAGGATTCTTTTAGGATTATCATGACATTGGTAGCCCATTATGACTTGTAGCTACATCAGATGGATGTGAAAATTGTCTTTTTTAATGGAGATTTAGAGGGAAATATTTATATGGACCAACCAATGGGGTTCTCAGTTGAAGGAAAGGAACATATGGTGTGCAAATAAAAGAAATCAATATACGGTCTTGAGCAAGTTTCCTGCCAATGGTATTTGAAGTTTAATGATACCATTGTTTTCTTTGGATTTAAGGAAAATACTGTTGATCGGTATATGTATCTGAAGGTCAGTGGGAGTAAGGTTATTTTTCCAATTCTGTATGTTGATTATATCTTACTTGCAACTAATGATCTTGGTCTTCTTCATGAGACTAAGAAGTTTCTCTCTAGCAACTTTGAAATGAAAGATATGGGTAAGGCAAGCTATGTGATAGGGATAAAAATATTATGAAATAGATCACAAGGATTGTTAGGCTTGTCTCAGAAAACATATATCAATAAAGTACTAGAAAGATTCAGGATGAAAAAGTGTTCAGCATCACCTGTTCAGAATCATTTGTTAGAATTAATGTCTCATGTGAGAGACATGTGACTTATGTAGGGACTAATAAACAAAAAATTAATAATTAAGAACTAAATTGTAATTGTGTTAGATAGGAGAAGTTTCTAAAAGTAACTGTTAGTTGATGAAAGTAATGGTTATAAGAGGGGTTAATACCCACTAATGTAAAATAAAATCCATCGGAGAGAAATCTCACTATGAAAAAAGGTATGCACTGTTTATCTATTATTTGTGAGAATCATAGGTTTCAAGATCTTATTGATTTCTTATAATTATTAACCCAAGAATAATTGGTTTCAAGATCCTATAAATAAATAATTTCTGCAACTAGACCAAGAAAATATATATTTAAAGTAAACTAGCTTAGTCCCATGTCTTCATTAGATATTAAATTTATATTTTATAATTTATAGAAACAATTTTTATATTATTTAAATTTTTAATATATTATTAATTATTTAAATATATTTTTATATATACACATTCTTCAAAATATTATTATTAGTGAGAGTGTTGTCCTAAATAGGATTTTTTTTTATTTTAGATATGTTTTATTTTAACTTTCTTTTAAAAAAATGATTAATTTTGTTTATTTGTTATTTATTTTGCTTGCATGTTATTTTAAGATAATAAAAATTAAGTAAAATTATTTAATTATGATAGAATTCCCGTCTCAGTTTTTTCAGAGTCATGTCATATGTCACGAACTTGCAGCCTACCACGTGGAGTCTATGCAGACACGTGGGACTAATGGCTGATGTGGCTCTTGTGGATGAAATGGTAAGTGCTGTCTTTCATTTTTAAACTGATCCATGTGGGTAACGGGTCTTTTGTTTCACCTGCCAGTGCTTCACGCCTACACCCCTTTCAGAGGCATGGAATCTCGCTTGTGTAGTCAGAGTCCTGTAATGTTACTTGAAATGAAAGATTTTGGCACGGTTTGTACGAGAGTTGCGCGAATGTGCTTTTTTTTTTTTTTCTCTTTTTTTTCTTCTAACAACAAGGTATTCTTACCAAAAAAAAAAATCATGAGTCTAATATCGAGAAAATAGAATATTCATGATTAAATTACTCATTTGCTTCCTATAATTTTATGATTTTTATTTTTTTAGTTTTTATAGTTTAAAAACAATCTTTTTAGTTTTTTATAATTTATATTTTAATTCTTTTTTAGTCCTTTTAATTTAAAAATTATAAAAACTAAAAAAGTAAAAATTATGAAACTATAGAGACTGAAAAAACCTTTTAAAACTATAGGGACTAAAAAGACCACTTTCAAACTATAAGAACTAAAAAAATAAAAATCATGAAACTATGGAGATCAAATGAATAATATAACCAATATCAATTAAGAAAAAACTTATATCCTCATATGTATTGTTCTATTTACATAATTAAAAATTGAACCCCTCACATATAATTAAAGGATGCGCATTACTTGTCACTTGTGTCACACCCTAGGTGACCGAGTATACTTTTTTGTTTAAGGCAATTGTTATGTTTTTGGTATTCAACACTATGGATAAATTATTATTTTCTATAAATCTTTGTAAATTTTTGTCATCTTTTGTAAGCAAGAGGATAAAATTAATAATTCAATTAGTAATACTTTTTACGTGTTGGAAACATCCTGGATATAAAAGTCCACTTTGAACTCTAATTGGATACTCGGCCTATTGGCCCAAGTGAAGCACCCATACAAGGTAAGAGAACTGAGCCTGAGAAAGACGAGCTGCCCAAAAGTGAGAGGCCTCAACGCAACAGAGTTCCATCAGTTCTGCTTAAGGACTTTGTGCCCCACTAGACCTGAAAACAATTCAACATCATTTAGCTCTAATTACCTTATTATTGTAATAACTCAGTGATTAGTTAGAGATTTTATTTTTTGTTAGACTTGTAGCACATGTGAGTGTGCCATTCTGTTGAGAAATGTTAATCAACACTTTATACGTATTGAGATCTAAAGGAAATAAAATAGAAATCAATTACCAAAGCAAATTCATCTTCTAAAACCTCCCTATTCTCGGAGCTTCTCCTACTCGAAAGGAGTCTATCATTTCCCCTTCTTTGTTGTTGGTATCATTGGTGTTTTCATTGATCTTTCATGACCCCTTCCAAACTCAAAAAAATTGATGATCTGTTTGCAGCAATGTCTCCAACAGATGAAGGAGATGCAGTTGCAAATTGATGTTCAATCCACCCATGATACTTAGGAGTTGGCTACGTTTAGGGAACAAGTTCAACTCGTGACTATGAATTCGGTTTTTGCTTCACGCAACATTCCAGTTCGGGCAACAAAGGCGATGCTGGCTCCGTTTGATGGATCTAATCCATTAGAATGGATCTTCCAAGCGGAAAGTTACTTTGAGTTAAACCAAGTCGCCATTCCTCAGCATTAGGCTCTTGTTCCCTTTTTCATGACAGGGCTTGCTCTAGCTTGGTTTACGTGGCTTCATGCTGCTCACCAACTTACACAAGCTGTTCAGATTTCACCCGTACCTTGGAACTTCGATTTGGGCCATCATCTTACGTCAATCACCAGGCTGTATTGTTTAAGTTGCTGCAAACCACCACGGTGACCGAGTACCAGATGCAATTTGAAGCTCTTTCGAATCGCGTTGAAGGCATGAATTTGGATCTGCTTCTCAATTTTTTTTTATATCTAGTTTACGTGTGGACATGAAGGTAGAATTGACCATCTATCAGCCCACCATCTTGGCTTAGGTAGAAGAGCTCACGCGTTTAATGGAAGATAAGTTTCGTGGCTCCCGCTTCTCTTCATGCTCTGTGTGTTTTTCATCTCCTTCCATTACAACGACCTCTCAATCACTGGTGTTAGGACCACCTCTGCCATCTTCATTGCCAATTTGCTGCATTTCATCTGAAGAAATATAGTGTCACAATAAGGGATTGTGTTATAATTGCGATGAAAAATGGAGCCCTGGGCATCGCTTCCAGAAGAAGCAATTTCTCTATGTGTTTTTCATCTCCTTCCGTTACAACGACCTCTCAATCATCGGTGTTAGGGCCACCTTTGCCATCTTCATTGCCAATTTGTTGTGTTTCATCTGAAGAAATATAGAGTGTCACAATAAGGGATTGTGTTATAATTGCGATGAAAAATGGAGCCCTGGGCATCGCTTTCAGAAGAAGCAATTTCTCTTGTTGCAGAGGATATACCAGATCCGGGACAATCATCAAAGGAGGAATCTGTCAGGGAGGAAGAAGCTAAACATGCAGAGCATTTTCATTTATCTTCAGCTGCCTTTCATGGACAACCATCACCATGCACCTTATATGTTGCAGGCAAGGTCAAGGAGTTGAATGTGAATATCCTCATTGACTCGAGCAGTTCACACAATATTTTGCAACCACAGGTTGTAGAGTTTCTGGGATTACCATTGGTCGCTATCAAATCCTTCTCCATCATAGTGGGCCATGGCAACACTATCCAATGCTTTAGGTGCTGCCCAGATGTTCCAGTTATAATGGCGGGTCAGGTTTTTCCTATATCCTTCCACATGTTACCCATTCATGGCACTGATCTAGTTTTGGGTGTTCAATGGTTACAAACATTGGGCATTTTTTTGTTTGATTTCTCCATACCTTCCATTCAATTTTCCTACCAAAACAAACTAATTACATTAATTGGTACCACTCACAACACCTCAACCCATGCCTCTTATTCTCAATTTTGCATATATATATATATATATATATATATATATATATATATATATATATACTGATTCAATTAAGTCCTTAATACTGTCACTTACCTGGTTGTGAATGAGCCTACTGTTGACCCCAATCCAAGCCTTCTAGATGTCTCTCACCTTTCCCCTACCATGGCTTCTTTCTTAAATTAGTTTGCCCCTATCTTTGCTATGCCTCACGGTTTGCCTCTTGATCGAACCCAAAATCATAACATTGACCTTTTGCCTCATTCCCAACTTGTCAACATTAAGCTATATCGATGTCCACAATATCAACACACCATAATGACACGACTTATTGCAGAAATGTTACAAGATGGTATTATCCTCCCTAACACCAATCCTTTTTCTTCCCTGGTTTTATTGGTTGACAAAAAGTATGGATCCTAGCATTTTTAAATCGATTATCGTGCTTTAATGCCATAACAGTGAAGGATAGATTCTCCATACCTATGGATAAACTTTTAGATGAGTTGCATGGTTTTATGATTTACTCCAAGTTGAACTTGCGTTCTGGTTATTATCAAGTGTTGTTGAACCCTGATGACTCTCTTAAGACGGCCTTTCACATAATTGACTGCCATTTTGAGTTTCTGGTAATGCCTTTTGGGTTGACCAACGACCCTTCTACTTTCTAGTCCATCTTGAATGAGGTTTTTAAGTCGTTTCTTCACAAGTTCATTTTGGTATTTTTTTTTATGACAATTTGGTGAATAGTGTTGATACTTTGTCTCATTTGGACCACATGCAACAAGTTTTGGAAACATTGTAGCAACATCATTTATTCATTAAATTTGCTAAATGTGATTTTGAAGTGTCACAAGTGGCGTATTTGGGTTGTACTATTTCTGCAACTGGGGTAGTAGCAGATCCTAAAAAACTTTCTACCATCGTGGGTTAGCCTCAACCCAATTCAATGACAAATCTACGTGCATTTTTTGGCTTAATTGACTACTGCGTCAGTTTGTGTGTCACTATGCTACCATAGCAGGACCTTTAACAGACTTACTCAAGAGCACTTTTTTGTTTGGGATGAGGGTGCCACCCATTCCTTTCAGTAACTCAAACAGGTTGTGATGACACTCCTTGTTCTCGAACTTCTTGATTTTCTGGTTACCTTTGATGTCACCACAGATGATGCGTATGGAGCAGCCATTGAGGCAGTTTTGTCCCAAGTTTCTCATCCCATTGCCTTCTTTAGCCATAAGCTTTCCCCTCGAACGTAAGCTTCTTCCGCTTATGAATGTGATATGTTCACAATTACTTATGTTGTTTAGAAATGATGCCATTACCTGTTGGGTCGCCATTTCCCTGTCTTTATGGATCAACAAAATCTGCATGGACTAGTGAATTAGAATATCCTAACACTTGCACAACAAAAATGGCTCGTCAAATTACTAGGTTATGATTATGAAATACTCTATACTCTGAGTCGCTCCAATGGAGTAGAGGATGCATTGTCTAGGGTGGAGTCTTCTAATGTCTCCCTTGAGTTTCTCTACACGACAACTTCCACGAGACAACTTGAGTTTTCGGCTCAACTCCACCAGTTTTACCTAAATCATTTAGTGGATCAAAAGCTGCTTCAACAAAAACTAGACAACGCAACAACACCAGATTGTACTTGCCAGGATGGGCTGTTGTTGTATTGCACCCACCTTTTTATTCCTTTGGAATCTGAATTGAGAGCCATACTGCTTGGTGAGTGCCATGATTCTCTACTTGGGGGTCATTCTGGGATTAAGGGCACTCTGAATAGGTTGTTTGTTTCCTTTGCTTGGCTGAACATGGCTAGAGATGTTTGCGATCACATTTGTGCCTGCACAAATTGTCAACAAAATAAATATTCAACACAAAAATAGTTTGGTTTGCTCCAACCTTTACCCATTCCTTAACAAGTTTGGAAAGACATTTCAATGGATTTTGTGACACACTTACCTCCTTCATAGGGGAAGAAAATGATTTGGGTGATCGTGGATTGCTGGACGAAATATAGTCATTTTCTCTCGCTACCAGCACATTTAAGCTACATTCAACCTTGAGGATAAGGTTTTGTCTTTGAAGGAGGAAGTATTGATATAGACATACAAGACAAACATACATGCCCTGTCTGAACTTGAAGTAGATGCCTACTAGCCCAAGTGAAGCACCAACAGAAGGGAAGAGAATAAGGCCTGAGAAAGACAAGCTACCCAAAAGTGAAAGGCCTCAATGCAATGGAGTCCCATCTGTCTTGCTTAAGGACTTTGTGCCCCGCTAGACCTGAAAACAGCTTAACATGATTTAGCTCTAATTACCTTATTAATGTAATAACTCAGTGATTATTTAAAGATTCTATTTTTAAGACTTGTGGCACATGTGAGCGTGTCATTTTGTTGAGAAATGTTGATCAACACTCTATATGTATTGAGATCTAAAGGAAATAAAATAGAAATGAATTAACTGAGCACATTCTTCTAAAATCTCCTTATTTTTAGAGCTTCTCCTGCTTGAAGGATTCTATCTTCTACCCTTCTTAGTTGTTGGTGTCACTTGCCTGCCTGCACGTAAATTTACTGATTTACATTTTTGTTAGCTTTATAAGTGGTTAAAATGGGAGGAGTAAATTACAATGGTTAAAGCCATGATAGTATTGTTGGGGATAAATATGTATGTTGATAACTGTGAAATTTGAGTTAATTTTAGCTAAAAATGATTATAATTTCTTCACTTTACTATTGTTTTTAATGAAATAATGAAGAAATTAATATCTTTGTAATTTTTTATCAACAGAAGAAAATTTCAAGTGTTTTGGAGGAAAATTGATACAAAAACTGGAAGAAAAAGCCTTGAAGAAAAGTTGAAAATTGGAATAGCTCGCTTAGTGCACAAGACAGGCCCAGCGTGCCTCCTCGCTTAGTGACCAGCTCACACTTAGCATGAAGAAGACACACAAAGAAGCCCAAAGGCGCGCTTAGCGCGAAAGCCCGTGCTAAGCGCGAGGTCACGTGAAAATTAAGCTACCTTAGGCTTATAAAAGGAGTAAGAAGCAAAGGAGAAAGATACATCGAGACGCCGAGACTCGGAGCTCTCTAGTGAATACATCTTAAGCTTGAGTATCTAAAATAGGGGAAACCCTTTTTCTATGTCCATTATCCCCTTCTCTTTCTTTATCCATCCCTTCCATTCTTCTATCCACAAAGTGTAAAGTCTCTCATAGCAATGAGAGGCTAAACCCCATTGTTGGGAGCCTGACAGACCAACTCTTGTAATGCAACTCTTTCTTGTTATCTATTTAATGCAATCTTGTCTTTTCTGTGCTTATTTGTTTATTATGGTTTGATCACCCATATAGTGTTTAGGAGGTAATGGATTGAAAAATGATTATTTTCTAAAGAACTGGGAAAGGGCATCTAAATGAAATCATTGCTAGAAATAGATTGATATTTGTTTAATCTATTTTCATGCATATCTAATCTTAATGCGATTTACTATTTTTATCTTTGCAAAAAAAATGGGAGAGAAAAATAGATGAATTAGGCTCTTCATGCGGGAAACCAAAGATAGAGTGTCACGGTAGATGTGGGTGGGAACTGAGATAACATTAGATAGAGAAAATCATTCACATTGCATAACAAATAGTTTTGGCACAATAGACCCCAACATATTTAAACTCTAAATTTATCTTTAAGCATCATTATTTTTATATTCTACATTTCTTATATTTTACTTTAAAATCTCTTATCTATTTTATCTTCTATTTTGTTATCTTTAAATCTCTTATCTCTTTAAATTTTTATCTTATCTCCTAATCTTTTATTTTAAATTTTTTATCCTTCTTGTCTCTGACTTTCTTTAAGTTTTACATTTAAATTTCTGATCCTTGGCATATAAATTGGGTTTGCATCAATCTAAGTACTAACAAAGTTCATGTGGATTCAACAATCGGACCTTCGAGTACTTTACTACTTGAGACAACAATTTGGTACACTTGTAATGAGTTAACATGTTCCCAAGATCCAATCCAAGTTATTTGTTATATTTTAATTTTGAACACCTGATGTCTTAAGGCACTAGTTGAATGAATATTGGATATGATTAAATACTTGTAAAATTAATGATTAACCAAGAAAGAATCCATCAACCCTAGGTAATGAATTTGAGCTCTATGATAGAATTAAGACCTTGGTCAGGACAATTGAATGAAAGAAGAAAAGAGTTTCTTAAGTCATTCATTGATTAAATGTGTTAGCTTATTAGAGTTTGACAATAATATTATACTCTAGAGTTAATCTTAAACTATAAATGATGGAAGGAAATATTACATTATTCTTCTATTGGTTCTTATAGATAAAAGATGTTACTTCATGCTATCTAGAGGTCAAGGAGTGTTGTTAGACGCCCACCTTGATTAGCAAATTAATTATGATTAATTTAGTACTGATTTAGTATTGAACCTACGGGATCACACTAAACTGAGTGTTTCAATCTTTGCAAAAGAAAATAATTTATTTGATAATTAAATTAGAGAATTTAATTTAATCACATAAATATTTTAGTGGAATATTATTATACTTTTATGGTCGCACCAAGGATATAATTAATATAAAAAAGGGAGTATTATTTTATAAATGTGAAAGTTGTCCATAAAATAAAAATAATATTCTATTGCTATATGTCATAACTAGTCGTGTGATTAATTGTGAATTATCTTTGTCTTATACCAGGAAGCTTCTTCAAATAAAATATAGGAGATCATGCTAATTTTTACAAAGATAAAGAGATATAAAATTATTTTAAATCTTTTTTTTTCTTTGAAAAAGACTCAAATTCATCTCTCTTCTACATTATAAATAGAAACATCTACTGAAGGCAAAATACACAAGATACAAACTAGAAAATTTCAAGTCTTGTTTTAGACCTTAAAAGTCTCGGTGTAGATACACCTAGAGTCTTTACACTTGATAACTGCTAAATAATTGTGAATTAATAGTAGAAAATTAGTCAAATTTTGGCTTAAAAAATTATTATTTAGCAGTTATTTGTGATTAAAAGCTAGAAAATTAATTAAGTTGAATTTTTGGACGTAGATATGAAAACTGAAGGTACAATAAGCAAAAAGGCAGCAGAAATTGAGGAAAAAGAAGAAAATCTGAAGCAGGCCTAGCCCAACACGCGTGCTAAGCACGCGTCACGCGCTAAGCGTGCAAGGTAGTATAGGCGCTAAGCGAGGCGTTAAGCTCGAAGATGCAGGATTCGTTACACGCGCTAAGCGCGCAATCCAACAGAAGCATACGCTAAGCCTGTGGCAGGCGCTAAGCGCATGATCTGAATGCACTAAGCGCGCGGTGTCGCGCTAAGCGCGCCTTCGAAGGCCCAAAGCTCATTTCTGCACCTATAAATAGAGATCCAAACCAATGGAGAACATACACCTCGCCTCAGAGCACTCCTCTCAGCATTCCAAGCCTGAGCTCTCCCTTTTCTCTTTATATTCTTTGTTTTATTACCCTTTCTTTCTTTCACCCCCAGTTGTAAGCCCTCAATGACCATGAGTGGCTAATCCCCTAGCTAGGGCCTGGTATACTTCAAGAGTTATCAATGCAAAGAGGATTCATTCCAGGTTTTATGTTCTAATTCTTTTCTTTTTATCTTGCATTTATGTCTTAAATTTCTTTTGGGTTTTATTCGCTCGGGAGAGGGTATTTCCTAGTAAGGATTTAAGAATTAATGCATGCATCTGTTTTAGGGGTTATACGCTTGGGAAAGGGTAACACCTAATAGAACACATTAAGAAAAGGATCATCGAGTTAGCATTGCTAGGCATAGAATGATAACTCAATGCCCATGCATTTAGCAACATCTAGAATTTAACCTTAATGCATTTTAATTATTGAATCTTCACAAAGGCATTTGGGAGATAGGTAGTTAAAATAGGCTTGTCATCGTGAGGCATTTGGGACAAGTACAATTAATAGATGTGGGTAGAACTAATACAATTGCATTGGTAATGAATATCATAATTACATGCATCGTAGGCCAATTGAGTTTGTCCAGTCTTGGCATTTCTATCAATTATCTTTCTAAACTATTTGATTTAGTAGTAGCAATTTACTTTTGCGCCTATTTCTATTTTTACTATTTACCTCTTACTTACAAATTAAAGAGTATTCAATAAAGTGCAATAAAATCCCTGTGGAAACGATACCCGGACTTCCGAGAATTACTACTTAGAGCGATTTGATACACTTGCCAAACACCTCAACAACACCGTTGAAAAGAAATTAGTACTTCATGAACGCGCATCCAGGTACACAAATCTATAATTTTCTCTATTTATTATTATTGTATATTTTAAATGTAAAATAGATCTTAATTTTTTCACTGCAAGTGTTAGGAACACTTTTATATAATTATCAAGTGTTTCAAAGAACCCAAATGAAATGTTTTGTATGTTACTCGGAAGTTTCCAAAAATAATCATTTTAGAAAAATTGTAACCATGATGATTCTACATATGGAATTATAGTTTTATAATTTATCGCTAAAAAGAACTTTGTCTAAAATTGACATGTGTTTGTTCGGATTATTAATGATCACTCATATCCTAAATCCCCAATTAGAATGCAAATATGGTATAAAAGTATTTTACACATTAATCTAATCATGCATTGCCATATAAGGTAACAAAGTTTATTTTTGTAATTATTACTTTCAAATTTATATAAAAGTCATTTTTAATTAGTTGACAGTATAGATTCTTTACAATAATATATCAAAATTAAACTCAACAAAATTTTCACCTATCTCTTTTTCAATGTGCATAGTATGTATTACAATATCCTTCCCTTCATTAACCCCAAACAATAACAATCACGATGATACAAAGATTTTTTTTTTTGCAAAGCAAAGGAAATATAACAATTAAGATGATGCAAAGATGATATATGGCAGTGAAGAACCTAAACATTTTTATCTTGATCGATATTTGCAAAGCTTTCATTAACTAATTAAATTCACCATAAATTAATGACAATTTATCAGCTATCATTTACTCTCTTTTTTATCAGCAAAAGATAATATGTATATTAATTGAGTACTAGAGGTACTAAAAGATACATTGAAGATGAAACAATTGGTTCCAAGTTAGACTTAGTGTAGTCTTGACAAGAGCCAATTTCTGGATACATAGATGAGACTAGGGTGGATTATTAGTCTAATTTCCTATCCTCAGCTACTTAAGAAATCCTGCACTAAGATTACTAGACCAATGATTGTAGTGCGTGCCAAAATCCTTTTCCAAATTTCTGAGCCATGTCCAGAGTAAGAAAAGTGCATCATCTAGCATTTTATTGGCATTAAAGGTATCATTGGAAAAGATAATGTAATTTCTTTGCTTCCAAATGGTCCATGTTAATGCTAGCCACCACCACTTCCACCTATTCGCCCTTATACCCTCGGTCACTCCATATATGTGACGGAGGAAATGTTGTTTTGGGTTATGTGGGAAAACACCCACCAATTTCACCCAAGACAACGATTCCCACCATACGGGAAGAATTTTGCTGCAATGAAAAAACAAGTGACTTGCGCTCTCCTCTATGCTTCTGCAGAAAGGACAAGTGGTATCATCTAAGTCAATGTGTCGCCTTCGTAAATTTACTTTTGTCGGTAGTCTATCTTTGAGTAGCCTCCATGCAAAAGCAGAAATTTTAGTTAGAACCTTGAGTTTCCACAGATCCTCTAAAGCTTCTTTGTGGATCTCCTTTGATGTCTCCTCCCTAAGCACATTATAAGCACTTTTAGCCGAGTATTGACCGCATGGATCTACCGCCCACACCCATTCATCACTAGCCTGAGGCTGAATTCTAATGCCCTCGACATCTTTTAGGAATGACACCTCCATGTCTATCTCACTATCGAACAATGATCTCTTCCACCTAAAATCCCACTCCCATCCTGTGTCTTTGTAAGCTCCCATTTGCTGGATAAGTTGGTTTTGCTGAGAAGAAATGCTATACAACCTAGGGTATTTAGCTAATAGCGAACCCTTTCCACCTATCCAATTGTCCTCCCAAAACTTAAATTTGTCATCAGAGCCGACCTTCCATAGTGTTGAATTTTGCATTGTCTCACTATGTTGCGGATGTTGAGTCATCAACTTTAGGTCCCTCCACCATATGGATTCACTATTGTCTCGAGGTGCTTCATTTAGACTCCTCCAACCACCATACTTGGATTCGAGTACCCTGGCCCACAATTCCCCCTGGTGCTGAAATAAGTTCCACTTCCATTTACCCATCAATGCTAGATTAAAAGTGTTGATATCTTTGATTCCCAAACCCCCATTTTCTTTTGGGAGGCACACTGTGTCCCATTTGATCCAAGCTATCTTGTTCTGCTCATATCCCCCATCCCATAGGAAACTCCTTTGTAAGTTGACCAACTTGTCCACCACCTTTTTAGGAACTCTGAAAAATGAAAAGAAATAGATAGGAATGGATGTTAGGACTGACTGTGTGAGAGTCACTCTTCCCTCGAAAGACAGATGTCTTTGCTTCCATTTTGCTAATTTTCTCTCACACTTGCTAATGATAGGGTCCCATGTCTGATATCTTCTTGGATTTGCTCCAATAGGAACTCCGAGATAAACAAAAGGAAAGAACATCAAGCTACAATTGAGATAATTTGCTGCATCAAGTTTCCACTGATCTGACACACCAAATGCACTAAAACTACTTTTAGCAAAATTAATTTTGAGGCCTGATACAAGTTCAAAGGTCCTCAAAATTGCTTTGATTGCTTTAACATTCTCCATAGATGCCTCACCGAAGGAAATTGTGTCATTCACATATTGGAGGATGCTAATTTCCACCATGTTTATGCCAACTAAGAAACCCCTAAATAGCCTTTTTCCCATAGCTTGTGACATGAGCCCATTTAGGGCTTCAGCCGCAATGTTGAAGAATAGAGATGATAATGGATCCCATTGTCTAAGTCTTTTTTGAGGTAAGAATTCAGATGAGGGACTGCTATTTACCAAAACCGTGTTGATTTTAGGCACCCTTCTATCCACTGAATCCATTTGGTGCAGAAACCCATCCTTCTCATCATATAAATAAGGAAATCCCAAGAAACAGAATCATACGCCTTCTGATAATCAACCTTGAATACAATGCATGGCTTTTGGCATCTTTTAGCTTCTTCAACTACCTCATTTCCAATCAGCACGCTGTGTAGCATATGTCTTCCCTCTATGAATGCTGATTGCCTTTTATGTATGATAAGAGGCATGACCTTCTTCAATCTATTAGCCAGAACCTTAGCCATTATCTTGTATATACAACCTATCAATGAAATGGGTCTGTAATCGTTCAGCAGTTGTGGATCCACTACCTTAGGAATTAAGGCTATGAAAGATGCATTGGAGCCCCTTGGAAAAATTCCATTAACATAGAATTCATCCAAGAACCGAAGGAGATTAGGTTTAATAATGTGCCAGAATTGTTTGATGAATTTGAAATTAAGTCCATCTGGGCCTAGACTTTCGTCACTCTTGCAGTTCCAAACAACCCTTCTTACCTCATCCTCCTGAAACCGCTCCACAAGCATATCGTTTTGTTGGCTACCAATGGTCTGGAAACATATACCATCCAATCGAGGTCTATCATAATCATATTCTTGGAACCTCTGCAAGAAGAACAGCCTGACTGCCTCTTTAACTGTTGTCGGCTCTTCATTCCAAGATCCGTCAATCATCACTTTTTTCAAACAATTATTTATACGGCTTGCATTGATCATCAGATGAAAATATCTAGAGTTGCAATCCCCTTCTTTAATCCACCTAGATCTCTCCTTCTATCTTAGCAAGGACTCATGTGATTGAGCTGCTACCCATAAATCTTCCTGAAGCTGCTTCCTAGACACCAATTCATGAGGAACTAGGTGTCTGTCAATTGTGTCCTCTTCCAGCTTGTTTAAATCTTCCTCAATCTTTTTATATTTCTTGAAAGTATCCCCGAATTGTTCTCTATTCTAGACCTTGAGCCTTTCTTTGAGTCTTTTAATTTTTCCTTTTAGCACATACGCTCCCCAACCATTATGCTGATAAGAGGTCCAACATTCATGAACAGTGTTCTTGAATGAGTTGTCGGAGAGCCAAAAATCAAGGATCCTAAAAGGTTTGGGACCCCAATCAACACACTTAGATCTAAGCAACAATGGATAATGATCAGAGAAGTTCCTATCCAATGTGTATTGTGTGGTTCCAGGCCATTTGGTAAGTCATTCTGGGGATACCAGGAAGCTATCCAGCTTGCTCCTAGCTGCTCCATTTGGTCTAAACCATGAAAATTTTCTACCCATCCATGGCGCTTCCTCTACCTCCAGCTCCACAATCCATTCATTGAACTCCATAATGCTACCATCCACCAACCCCTTCTGACATGCACCCAATCTCTCTGCATGAGTCCTGATGTTATTGAAATCACCTAATATGCACCATAATCCCCCAGGGTTTACATTTTTCAATTGTTTAACCCTATCCCATAACACTCTTTTACTTTGAATATCACAAGGCGAATAGATGTTGATGATATGAACTGGTTGTGCCTCTTGAAGCCACTTCCCTACCAGCATTATGAAACCTATCCCAATGACCTTTCTTTCTACCTTAAAAGTTTTCTCACTCCATATACATAGAATTCCGCCTGCTGAATTAGATGAGGGATATGCTTCCCAACTAATTTCGAAGTCCCCTCATAGAGCTTGACACATAGATCTCTCAATTACCTCCTTTTTTGTTTCCTGGATACACAACATGTTTATGTGTTGTTTGTTGACCATCCTTCTGATTGCTGGCCATTTGACCTCCCTCCCTAACCCTTTGACATTATATGTGATAATGTTCATGGGGTCCTCCTCCTATTTCCCAATCTCTCTGCCTTTTTGATATCTTTTTCTTCCATTTCCAGTATTTACTGCACATAGTTCCTTTGCAAAGACCCACAGGTAACCCCCAAATATGTTGCCACCTTCCATAAATTTTTTGCCTCTTGAATATGATTATTTGTTGGCTTTGCTTCCTCAAGCACTGCTTGTGTTGATGTGTGGTCATGGCAGATTATGATTTTTTCTTGGTCATTAGTCGTCTTGCGTACGATCTCCTGCAAGTGTGGATGTGGTGTGGCTTCGTCTTGAACAGTGGCTGCGTCTGGGAGACATTCAACGCAGGTTTGGGCTGATTACTTTTTGCACCCTTTTTTTGGGGAATAAACTCTACACGAGTTATTTGGGGCTACTTCGGGTTTCGGTGGGCTATCAATGTGCTGAAATGATGTTTTGCTGAGGGTGTAATTAGCAAAGCCCAACCCCATTATATCCTCATCCCCCTGGTCATGTGACTTCTTTAAGTCAAAAGTTTTCTTCCCCAAAGCTCCAACATCCCCTTCCACCTCTATGTTTCCCCTTTCATGCAAGTTCTCTCTCCTCCCTATAGGGGTTCGATTCCCTTTGTTCTGCGCTCCCGCGTTTTCATGCATGGTACCTTCTTGGGCATCCGTGACCCCACAACAACTCATCAGTGCTTCCGCTAGGGTAGCCTGCGCATTGTCAGTGTGGATCATTCCTTGGACCGACGCACAGACCCACTAGACAACTGCTTTGTCCTTTGGGTCAACCTTGTTGTTGCGTCCAGTGGTTAACGTCACACAATCGTTGTCTTCCATTCCCGGCGCGCGGTTGTTGTCTGTCGTTCCTGACGATGAGGTGGGGTTGCCGATTGACGCCGCCATGTCTTGCACTCCATGTTCGTTCTGCCTCGTCAGCGAACTTACCCTCCGCGGTGTGCCGGCATCGCTGTCCTCTGATTGGATTTCCTCCGATGAGTTGAACTCGGTCCGTCGCCGGCACTGGCAAGTGTTAAAGGGACTTCCACTTTCCTCCATTATATGTACCGTAAATTTCTCCCCTTAGATGTGTACATTAACGGTATGTTGTAGTAATGGCTTCCATGGCGTTTTGATTAGGATCTGTGCCATATCCAGCTTCCTAAGTTCCTCCACGTCGTCATCAACGTCCACCATGTCGCTGATATTGGCCATTATCTTCTTAATTTGTTGCGTGTCCCAAGCTATTAAAGGTATTCCCCAACAATGGACCCATGTCAGCCTATAACCGGAGCGCATCCTCAGGTTCCTCGTCTCCAAGGAGTGGAACAGCGAAACCCCTCCTTTATCTTCTTCATCCATCATTTGCCATGTTTTGTCATCTATGAGGCCAAGAAGCAAAACCATGTCGTCACCTATGTATTTCGATATGTTAGCTCCGATATTCCACAAGATGTCATCCTCAACTCTGTCAAACAAGGCCAAGTTTTTTAGTCACCCTACCCATGCCTCATTGAGCCATTTTCCCCTCTCAAAGGTATGTCAAGGTGCACCGATGATCGCGAACTATGGCATGTGTAATCCTCCTTGGTTGATGTTCTCCTCTGGTCTGGTCTTGGAGTATTCCTCGCCACGACATCTGCGTACGATCATCGCTTCACTTCCGCAGACACTCCTGGCTTCATTCTCGGGTACGCACCTCTAATCTCCTCTTCATTTTGCTCGACATATTCTCGTCCCCTAGTTGTTGTTTGTGACTTTCCAGACTTAGCTCTCCCAAATTTTGGGATGTTGACATACATCTTTAGCCCACCGAAGATGATATTGTCTAACTTCCTTTCTAATTTGTGCACTTCCTCCACCCCTTTGAATCTTACGAATCCATACTTCCTACCATTTTTGTTTCTTTTTCTGGAGATGAAAATCTCCCTCACGTCGCCCGCTTGTTTGAAATGGTGCCACAAATCTTTCTTTGTTGCATCTTCAGGGAACCGGGTGAAGTAGAAAGATGTTACATCCTTTTGGTCTCTCCAGTTTGCTCTCGTGTAGCTGTGTTGATGTCCGTTCCTGTTTCCGACGAAGTTCAAACAGGGACCCGCCCTCAATCTTTCTCAGGCACTCTCTCTCCTCTTCCTTCTAGTCCTAACTCTCTCTCACTTACTGTTTCTTTCTCCACTCATTCTCTTTGTTTGTATTAGTTCAATTTATGTTCTCTTCTGTCATTTACTCTGATTCTCTGAACCTCCATGTCAATCCTTTATTGATGAAAAATTGTGAATGATATATTATTGGTTTGCCCATGAATCACGATAGTATAGTTCCTTCTCTGTAGAACAACCAATGTAGTGTTTCTTCCTCAATAAATGACAACCAAAAAGGAAGTTGAATTTAAGATTTGAGATTGCAAAGACTGCATAACGTCCAACAAGTAACATGATTAGTTTCCTATGTTGTGACCAAAGTTTTAAAGATGGGAAACAAACATAACAAATTAAGAGGGGGTGCAATGTGTAAAAACTTAAGCTTGATATGAAGTGTGGCCGACCCAAAGGTTGGATTTGGTGGAGAGCAACAAGTTTAGAGAAGAAGGCTTAGATAATTATATGATGCATACATTACACACATAGGACATGATTCTACGATGAACAATTACATTTATCAAGTTGCCAATGTTACAAGCAAAACCTACCAACAACACCTGATACAAACAGGAGACAAACCCTACATAGTTCTGGAGGAGGAAGAGACAGAGCTTACTTATACACTATTGACAAAAACTGTAATACATACACTTCACTAATATTGAGTAATTAGTTTTCCAATTCAAGTTTTGCCTTGGCAAGCGCTTCCTTAGCTGCAATTTGCTTTGCTTGTCTCTCTTCACTATGCTTCCTTGCCACTTCTGTTTGCTCAGCTCTTTCCTTCAACGTTGCATCAGTCTCCAATATATTCCTTTTCAAATCACGAAGATGAGTCTCTATCTTCAAGGTCTCCAACTCACGATGTTTTAATTGTTTTTGTTTTTCATTGAGCATGGCCTTGAGATTAGAGACCTGTTCACAGAGCAATTGTCTATGCCGATATGATGCTTCAAGCAAAGCTTTGGTCTTGACATAGTCATCTTGGAGTTGAACAAATCTCATTTTCTCCTCCTCAAAGAGTTTAATACGCTCCTCCATAGTAAGGGAATTTTCCATGGACCTATCTATTTCTGCAATTGATGATACAAAGTTGATATAGTCCAAGACGTTATCAGAAAATTGTTTATAATCAACCCCTATAACATTTAATAATTCAAAAGTGTTCTTTGCTGCCTCTCTCATGGACTCGTGCTCATGAGGAGCCAAAGTCTCTAGATCAATGAGAAGTCGTTGCTGTGTAAACAAGACCACTTCTCTATGCCTTTGTGCCTTTGACAATATTGACTTTCTTTTACCATCTGGTGATTTACTGGGACTAACTACATCTCCAGAAACCTCAGTTTTAACAGTTGAAAGTTGGGTGTGTTGACTGACTCTGCTGATAGCAAGCTGGTTACATTCAACAGGACAATCAGGAATACTTGTCTTTTTAGGAACAATTATTGGATTATAGGATGGGAAAACGCCTGTAATGATGAGAGAGACAGAATCAACCTGAATAATACTAAATCAAAGTGGACACAAACACATAAAACTATTGAAATCATACTCACAGCAGTAAAAGGGCAGAGGTGTGGGGTGCTTCAAGCTTTGTGTTGGATAGAAGAAAAGAAGGCGGCCTAGCCAACCCATAGGACAAGAACCTATAGGATAAGATCAAGCAAATTTCACATATGAGACTACTCCATCAGATAGAGTTTTGTAAGTGAATATGCTTAAACTACTGTCAAAGTTTATTTCTGTGATCAAGAGATATTATATATAACTTAACACAATCAATTTTCTTAGGCTCAACTTAAATTGATTGTAACATGAGATAAATTTAATATTGAGCTGATGCAGCTGAACAAGAAAGACAAAGAGCAAGTCTAAAGGATGTCTTTCCTACAAGTATAAATTATTATGACTGTGGTCCATAGCTAAAAAAGTAGCACCATTACTTGAGGAAAATAATTACAAGGACCTGCTATTGGATTAGTATAGAAATTAGGAAAGTAATCAAAATGATGTAACTTTGCTCCAAAAGAAGCAGAAAAATAAAGGAAACATGAAAGAAAGGAACATATTATGAAAACAAAGGAAGCAAGAAAGAATAAAGTACATATTACCAAATGAAACATTAGAGAAAATGCGCCTCTGAAACATAATCTGTCGCCAACAGATCCTTGAAGGTGTTGATAGACAGGATAATAACAGAAATGCTTCTGCCTCAACAGTCTCCCATGATACTGAGTTTGCAAATTCTAGATCATCATCATCATCAAACACCAAATCCGGAAAACCATCACGTTTTGAATTGGCTGCATTTAGTGCTGCACCTGCATCTTTTTTTCCCAGAGTCTCGGATAAATTCACCGGAAATGGACTCGCGGGACTGTCTGCGATTCTCATCCTTTTGATCTGTACATGCAAACCATCTCCCTTACCCAATTCATCACCCATCTCATCATTTAGGCATCCCTCCCAAAAATCATCATGAGTTCTTTGCCTACTTTGCTGGACAGGAACAGTGCTTTTTCTACTAAGCAATTTAACGTCATCTTCTGACACAATGTATCCACAAGATCCCTGACCCTGTTTGGTAATAATTAGATCCATGATCCATAAAATTCAAGATAACCGAAAAAAGATACTTCCTATATACATCATGCAGCTCAGAGGCACCAAAATGATCCATCTTTTGGTACTAAACAAATCTTTTCGAAGAAAATCAACAACTCAAAAAGAAAGAAAGAAAAAAGAACTATAATAACAAGTCAAACTATAATAGTAATTAGAAAATGAAGGTTGTAATCATACCTGTTTAATAGGGCAAATAAAATAGTACTTAGAGTATGTACCCTTAACCCTTTTACACACTCCGGCAGAACATGCACAATGAGGATACTTAAAAGGTGGAGGCTGAAAATCTCTCTCAACAATTGCTTCATTGCACCACTTAACAACCTCTTTAGTACATTTTTCCCCCTAAACATCATCATCATAAAAATAATAACCACGAAAAGAAAAATTAAAAAATTGGAAGTGTTAGAAGCATACCCTTTTGATGGGGCAGGCATAGTAGTCCCTGCCATAGCGTGATTTGATTACGCAAGAGCCATGGCCACAAGGGCACTGTATCTTCTTGTTGGAGGGAACAGTGGAATCTTTTCCGGGTGAGAAAGGTTTGGTTTTGGGGGATTTGGAAGGACAGTAATAAGACCAATGTCCTCGTTGATCACAGTTGTGACAAGTGCTTTGCTGCATTCGTTTGCCAAGTTCTAGACAGCAGTTTGCGGGGATTAAAGGGTTACTCTGAGGACTATGAGCTTGAGATGATGAAGAAGGGGAATGTGAGAAAGACATGATCACACGTTTTCTTTCTTGCTCTGTTTTGCTTCTTCCCAATGCAGAGTGAAGAGAGTGATTGGTGCTGTGTATATGATGATGGACTAGGCACAAGTGGAATTTTCTAGTATTAATAGAAGTGTACAGTGTACTATGAATATCAGAGGGCTCATGTTGTATCTCATAAATCAGATTTAAAATACGAGCCGTCTGATTTTGGTCCAATAGTTTTTGTTGGCTAAATTGTGTACACGGGTGAAGTATCCGATTCGGATTTCCGGGCTCGTAGGGTTTGCAATTGGAAATGAGAGAAAATAGGGCAACGGCTGGCTGACTTTGGTGGAAAAGTGACGGAGAAGAGGGTTTCTTTTCTTTTTTTGGTGTACATTAATACGGTTCTTTTGTGGAAATCAGAGAGAAAAAATAAATGAGTGCAATTCACTATACTACTTTGACATAAATATAATTTTAGTTTATCTATTTTTTTTTCACCATTAAGTTTAAAGTTACCTTCCACAAATCAATAACTTTTAATTTTTTTTATCAATTGAAAAATTAATAAAATATATCATGTTAATAAGTGACTTACCGATTAGATTTTTTTTAATCTATTGATCCAGTATTATTGGGTTGATGATTAGATTAATTTTCATATTACTTATTCGAACCACTGCACTATTAATTTTCATATGTTTTTTATATTATACTATTTATTTTAATCATTTTATTATTTATAATATTTAACTTATTATTTCAACATTACACTTCATATAATTGATAATGATAAATGTTATATTTTTAAAAAAATAATTTTATATTGAATGATTTATTTAACTATTACACCAATTAACATAATAAAAACATAATGCCTGCTTGAGTGTTTTTTTTTAACTTTATTTTAAACTTGAATAAAAATATTTTAAGATATAGTATAAAATTAATAGTAGAATACTTCATATGCAAAATATATAAAAATTAAAACTAAAAATGTAATAGAAATGATTTATGTATAAATAAAAATTACAAAATTTAAAATTAATTGTGAAACTAATTATAACACCTCAAAATATATTTTTATCCATAAAATAAATTTGAAATTTATATAAAAATATGTTTATTTAATTTCCATTATTTTATATTTTTTAACTACTTCAACATATAGTTTTAGTAAAAATTTAAAAAAATTAATTAGTTAGCTTAACAACTTTTAACTACCAATTAATTTTTTCATTTTTCAACTATATTTTTAACTTTCGGCTAGCTTTTCAACTAGTTTGCCAAATATAGCATCCCCTATTTCAAAATAAAGATATTTAGTTAACTTTTTATAGGAATTTTTTCATTTTGGTCTAATAATTTATTTTGTCTACATTTATTTCTTTTATATTTTATAATTTAATTAATTAAATTATTTCTTGATGTTACTTAATAATTTTTTTACAAATAAATAAACATATTAGATTTATGATTCAATTGAACCAAAATAAAAAGAATAAAGTGTAGACAATATTGAAAGTTTGACCAAAATTACATATTAAGAAATAAGAAAATCAAAATTATATTTAAGCCCACTAATTTTTTTTTATGTATCTTTGTATCTCTCTCGTGGTCTTTTCTTTATTTTTATTCAATTGAACACTTTTAACTTTTTAATTTATTTATTATTTATATTCACTCATCCTTTTTATTTCCACTCACTGTAATTTTCTTGTCTCCACCAAATAATGTATTATGAAACTTTTGTAACCATTCATGTCATTTTTATTATCCGTTGGAAATATATATTTTGTGATGAAAAAAGTTGTCATTAAAAACTTAAAAAATTGTCAGTAAATTTAGTGACGATGTCATTACTAATACGTGAGTCACTCTTATAATAGTGACAATATTTTTTATTGTCACAAAAAAATAATATTTTATTGTGAAAACAAATATCGTCACTTGTATTTTTATATAATCATCACCAATGTCCGATAAGACTTTATAATGACAAAATAATTAATGACCAAATATTATTAGTGTCAATTTTTTTGTCACAACTAGTTACTAAATGAAATAGTATGATCTTTTTTGTGGTCCGAAAGTTATGTACGAAAAATTGATCATAAATGGGATAAAAAAGGACTCTATTATATGGGAGCATCATGGAGAAGTGATTAGTGAGCCTAATGAATTTGATGATGATGATCAAAATAATTGCAATGATGGGGTTCGTGATATGTTACATGATCTTGGAAGTGCTATGAATATTGAAAACATCACAGGAGCTGAGGAAATAACTTATACAACTAGCACAAACACTAATAGTGTGAACAAAGAAAAAGATAAGTTTTCTAAACTATTTTTTTTATCATCGAACAAGAACTATATCCCGATTGTGAGAACTTCTCTAAGCTATCATTTATTGTTCAACTATTGAATATCAAATGTTTCTTTGGCTTGAGTGGGAAAGCAATTGATGTCTTGCTTTCTTTGTTGGCAAAAGCATTTCCATAGGGAAATAAAGTTCATGTGTCTTACTATGAGGGTTGAAAATTTATTTGTGAACTTGGGCTAGATTATGTTAAACTAGATGTTTGCTTGAATGATTGCATCCTTTACCGAGTTGATTATTTGGAATCTACATCTTGTCCAACTTGTACTACTTCTTGTTATAAAGATCCAAATAAAAAATTTGGCCCACAAGGTTTTGCGATATTTTCCTCTAGCACCAAGGTTATACATGACTTCACAAATTGCTACACAGATGAGTGACACAAAGATAGAAAAATTGAAGATGGGCAAATGAGACATCCAGCTGATTCAATTACTTAGAAAACTCTTGACTCAAAATATTCATCTTTTGTTGCAGATCCACATAATGTAAGGTTTGGATTAGCTAGTGATGGTTTTAATCCAATTGGAATTATGAGCCCTTCAAACATTATTTAGCCAGTAGTTTTAGTTCCTAATAACTTATAGCCTTGGATGTGCATGAAAAAACCTTTTTCATGATGTCACTACTTATTCCAAGTCCTATGAATCCTGAAAATGATATTGATGTGTATTTACAACCTTTAATTGAAGAGCTGAAGGAATTATGGGAGAAAGGTATAGTGACATATGATGCGTCAACCAAAGAAATGTTCAAGTTATATGGATCAGTTTTATAGACTATTAATGATTTTTCAGAATATGAAAATCTATTAGGATGGAGCACTAAAGGGTGATATGCTTGTCCTTGTTGTAACATGGATACATGGTTTTTATGGTTACTAAATGGAGGAAAATTTTCTTATATGAGAAGTGGTCGATTTTTGTCACATGATCATTTTTGGAGAAATAATGTAAAAACATTTGATGACAATAAAGAAAAACAATCCACCCGTAAACCATTGTCCATTATGATATAATTGAACAATATCAATATTTTGATGAGGTTAATATTTTTAATTGCTTACCCTAAATTTTGATTGATAGTCATTTACAATGTATATGAATTTCTTAGTTGACAGTCATTCAAATAAAATTATAAAATTAACGTAACTACATTTTAACTTGTGAATTACATAATCAAATTCAATTCTTAAATTTTATAATACAACAAATAATAACAATAACAACAAAATCTTATTCCATTAAATGAGATTACCTATATAGATCCCACAATATTATTTGGCTTAGTTGAAAACCATTTTTTTTAATTTTATAATAGTTATAATTATGATTAATTATATAATAAAAGGTAAGACTCTCTAACCAAAATTTGAAATTTTTTAAAAATTTATAATAGTTAGTATTATAATTAATTATATGATAAAAGATAACTCTAACCAAAAATTTATCTTTTAAAAAATTTTATAATAATTAGAATTACAATTAATTATATAATCAATAAATTTAAATATTTTCAGTGAAAATAAAATTTTAAACTTACTTATTATACTAACTCTCTAGCCATAATATATATTGTTAGCGTAATAAAATTTAAACTTACTTATTTGGTCAAATTTAGTTATATTAATTCAAATTCATTCAAAATTCAATTTTTTAAATATTGATGGAAGAATAACATATAAATTAAATTAAAAGACACTAGTGAAGAGAGAAGAGGTACCTTGTGCCTCTCTAAATTTTTTAAATAATAATAATAAAATAAAAAGAAAGAAAAATAAGAAGTTAATTTTGTTTAAAAAAATATGAAAAAATAATTAATAGTGGGTAGTTATAAAGGATAGAATAAGTGTAGAATTGTGGACACAAAGTGATTACACAAAATGTTATCTCCTTTATATATTGTTATAGATAAAAGATAATGCAAAATTATTGTAATATTAATTATTTAAATAAAATGAACTTTTTAATAATTAATTTAGTTATTATTTTATTAGGTGAAAAATGATCATAGTTATAAATAAGTTTAGTGAAATTCTAATTTAAAATTTTTAAAGATCGAATATCGTTATCGTTGAACAGATAGGTTTATATATATATATATGTATATATATATAATTTTATATCAAATTCTAATATTATTTTTTTAAAATGTTAGGTGAAGTTTGGTAAATATGAAAAAAAGAAAGAGGGGAGAAAAGATTCAACTGCCTCGGAATTGGAAGAAGAAAAGTATTTTCTTTTAATTACCTTATTAGAAATGTATGAAGTTTGGTAAATATGAAGGAATCATTGTATAACTTAGCTTGTGGACTTGATACATCTGATACACAAGTTATCTTATAAATGGTTGGAGGTTTAATATAAAGGATTATGATATGCATTTGAAATCATAAAATAGTGGAGTTTTAGTTAAAGGTGATAAAAATGCACGTAATTTAGATTACTTTGGTGTCTTAACATTGTTTTGTTTAAATGTGATTGGTGGGATGTGTCCTCCAAGATCAGATACTAGATGCTGGATAGACAAGTATGGATTATTTCTCATTAATAATAATCATAAACTACTCACGACTAATGAGTCATATGTCTTGGTCATTCAAGCTCAACAAGTATATTATGTTAAAGATATCAAAGATCCTGATTGGTTAGTTGTTGAAAAAACAAAGCCTCGAGACTTGTATGATGTGCTTGAGAAAGCTACACTTGAGGCTTGTAAAAAAAATGATGATATTGGTTCAATCCCTTTACATCTAATTCCTTAGATAATGATCGAGGATTGTATTTGGATAGGAATGATTTAGTCCGACCTATAATTGATGGAAAACTGATGATATATTCAGGAGTTGTTGACCGTGAAGAAGAAGAAAGTGATGACGAAATTATTGATTTAACAAAAGATGAAGAAAGTAATTATATTGATAAAGCTAATAATAATGATGATGATTATTAGTATTGTATATATTATTTTTTGTACACCAAACTTTATTATTAGTTACTTGTAGTATTTTTTTAATCATATATTATGTTTGTTGCTTGCTATAATAATTGCTATTGTGAAAGTTATACTTTTGTTTCTTGATATTTATTTTAAATAAAAAATTCTATGAATACAATCAAATTTAAAATTTTAATTTATATTTTTAGTTTGATAGAAATAATAGATAAAAAAATTGATTTAATAGGCTAATGTTAAAAGGTAGGTAGTATTTTAACTACCCTCAAATCCACCGCTGATAGGTGGTAAGGAAAAGGAAGGGAATTGATGAAGTTTGAATAGATCATGTGATATCAAATATATAATTGAAAGATTTTAATATTTTAAGGTTTTTTAAGCATCATAAGTAATTTTAATTACTTATCTAAGATATGAACACAATGTACTATGTTGATCAATATTCGTGTTCATGACTAGTAATTAATTTTAAAATTTACATTTACAAGATAACCAATATTTCATTGATTACATTTTATTATTTCTATTTTTAACATTATATTTTTTTATTATTTATATGCTCTTGTTTATATTATCTTATTTATGCTTTCTTATTTATATTTTATTTATATATTATTATTTATATATATTTTTTATATTTTTATTTATTTTTATTGTTTATATGATCTTATTTATGTTTTATTATTTATAAATGAAATAAAAAATAAATAAGATTATATAACTAAAAAATATAAATGATAAAATACTAATAATGCAATATCAATAATACAATATGTAAATTAATAACATAAATAGAATGTAAATAAATTAATTGTCACTTAATTTACAAGGAAGAAAGGTGGCTTAGTTGTTTAGTTTGGTTCTTACAATGTTGACTACTTGACTAAAATGTGGATTAGTGACAATTTTAAAATATCAAAGTAAAATATATAAGTATTAGTGACAAGTCTTTTGTGACAAATATTTTTTTGTCACTAATAATAAAATTACAATGACAACTCACTACTAAAAAAAATGATTTTTTAAGACACACTTTTTAAGGCGATTATCATAAAACCGTCTTAGAATCTCAGCAGTGGCAATTTTATAAATAACAAGAAATGAACTATGACGACTTTATCAAAAACGTCTTAAAAATAGAGTGTTCAAAGACGGTCTTTCTATACCCATTTTTAAAATTAGTGTATACACCCCCTTTTTATTTCTGCCCTAGCTAGCCTCACTCAAAATATCACATTCTGTCGTTTTCGTTTCGTCTTCGTCTTCCACGACTCCAGAGCCTTTCCTCACCACTCCACTCTCTTTTTTTCTTTCTTTCTTTCTTTCTTTCTTTCTCAGCGCGTAAACCATGGCTTTGTTGGTGGAGAAAACCACACAAGTGGTCTCGAGTACAAGGTCAATGACCTTTCCTAGGCCGAAGTCCGTCGGTGCTCCTGCAACATCTTCTCCACCTAGGACCACGACGTCGCCGCTACTGCTTGTGACAGTGTTGTCGTCTTTGCCTGGAAGAGGGAGACCCTCCAAGAGTACTGGTGGTGCACCGAGTGTGCCCTCGATTGGGCCTCAGCAAAGGACCCAACCTCATCGTCGATGACGGTGGTGACGCTACCCTCCTCATTCACGAAAGCATCAAGGCCGATGAGCTTTATGAGAAGGTTTTAGACACATCAAAAGAATAAACGTTTAAGACACATCCAAAGAATCATGAACATGACTTGAAAAATCAGAAGGTAATTCCTTGATTTAGAGATTTATGTTTGCAGTCCATATTTAACATTCACATTTGATGGATATATTTGAGATAAAAATCTGTGTATTTTTTTTAGATTTATTCCTTTTTCTTCAAAAAAAATGTTTCTCTTATCTTAATTTTTTATTTATTTTCGCATCTCTTGAGTGTATAATTTCTTATGAATAGTTTATTGTAAAGATTTGATGCATTAACACCATTATTCTTTCACCATTACTCTTTTACACATGTCTTTTTTTTTATTTGTTTTTTCTCTTCTTCGGATCTGAAAACATCCCACAAAAATTGAAAAATGCTTTTTTATTTTTCCAAACCATGACATACTGGAATAAAGTCTAATTAGAAGTAATTCTTTTTTGTCACTATTATAAATAATATTAGTGAGAAAAAAATTTAGACAAATATTCGTCATGTGAACCCACAAAACCACACTTATTGAGTATAATAATCATCTTTAAAATCACATTTAGTAGAACTTTCTATTGGTTGATAATATAAAAATATTTTTAATGAAAATTAAATTCTTTTCTTGTCTCTTTCTAAATTATGAAAGTATTGAATTTATTGTGACACTATTCCTTAATTCGAAATTTAATTACACTTAAAATTTTTTTTATTCATTTTCAAAGATGTGTTATGCAAAAATCAAATTCATGCTATTCTTTACAAACTAAAAATCAAATTCATGCTATTCTTTACAAACTAAGAAAAATAAGTATGTGTGCCCATTGAGCCATACACACTTATTGAATATATAATTATCTTTAAAATCATTTTTATTAAGACTTTTTATTTGTTGATAGTATATATATATATATATATATATATATATATATATATATATATATATATATATATATATATATATATATATATTGAAAATTAAATTATTTTTTTATCTCTTTCTAAACTATAAAAATATATGTAAGAAGTTATTTTTCATCCTTTTCATTATAGCCATACTTTTTTTATAATAGTTTTTCCCTTCAAAATAAGGAGAATGTTATTTTTTTGGTAATAGGAGAATGTTATTTAATATTTAAAGAAAATTAAAAAGTTTCATTAAATTATCCTTTTAGTTTAATCATATTTCATATTTTTGAAAAGGCACTAAAAAAATTTGTTTAACAAATGTGATATTTAACCCTAGTCATCCTGTATAAAAAAACCAAAAACTCTAGTCATATATTTCAACAAAAATATTGATTATTTTGACTGAAATCGTTAAGTGGATTCTTACATAAACAATGTAATAGTGTTCCCGCTGAGGTATGTAAGCATGGGAATCGAAGTTTCATGTTAAACGTACGCCAATAGAATGACGGTGAGGTTTGCTGTCTATTGGTGTGCTAAGTGACACTGAGATCGCACTGAAAAGTAACATTTGTTTTATGAATCTAGAAAAAAATTAGACATACCTCATGTTAACATGATATCACAAACACTAGCGGGTGTCACGTGAAATTATTACATGACCTAGTGTTAAACACATAAATAGTTAACAATTGTGACATAACAATACAGAAAAAAACAATGATTTAAACTTTTCGAGAGATAGAAATCAAAGAAAAAAAATTATAAAGACAAAAAATGAAACTCATTTTAGAAAAAATAAAAGCATATTCAAACTATTAAACATTATTCTTTTGTCTCCACAGAGAGCAAAAGGCTTAACTAAGCAGATTTCCTTAGTTAAATAAGTAGATTTGAATTAGGATGAGAACAGGAAGCCATGAAACAAGCATTATACATATAACATAAGATGCCGAACAAGATGCATTAACACAGTGTTGCTGCTGGAATTTCAGTTTCAGGGGGTACTTGAATCTTGCTTGGGTGACTTGGAAGAAGGACAGTACCAGGACCAATGTCCTCGTTGGTTACAAACGTAGCAGGTATCTTGTTTCATTCGTTTCACAAGGTAATGGGAGCAGTTTGTGGGAATATCAACTTCAGATGTTGAAGGAGAAGCCCTGAGCCATGTTTACGTCTGGTTTGCACAATTCTTTCTTGCTTTATAGGGTGCGTGCTACAAAGAGATAAAAATAAAGAATTTTAAAAATTAAATCTTTAAGATATTGATTAAGAAATTAAAAATAAAAAATATTTATTATGAAAATGATAGAAAAATTAAAAAAAATTATAGACAACATAATTTTATATATTCTAATAAAAATATTTTTTTAATTCTTTAATCAATATCATTATTTTATGGGCACCGGTTAGAATTTGAAAAAAATGAGTTATTAACATGGAGAGTTCAGTTACGTAAAGTTCGGTGATCCCAAAGTTATGTAGAAGAGAGAAAATAATAATAAAAAGAATTCTCTCTCTCTTACGTGATTTGTGTTTCACCAGCCCAAGCGACTCTATGCATCTCTGCAAGTTTTAGACCCTTGGATGTGTATAGAAGGTTCATATTATAAAACTTATAGAAGATACTCCTTCATTTTCTTTTCTTTTATAAGATAAAAATTAAAAGTGGCGAATGTTTCTCATATTTAATTATATTAATTATTTTTAAATAAAATACTCCTAATTAAATGACAAAAGAGGTTATATTGAGAATCATAAGAGAAAAAAATATTAATAATAATGACATTTTTAAAAAGAATAAAAAATAAAAAGAGATTCATGTTTTATGGAACACTTCGAGAAAAGAAGAGAGAGAAGAAAGAAAAGTATAAAGTATATCTAAGATAGGTAATATGATTTAATAAGAAGAAAGAGATGGAGAAAAAAAAAGGGTGTTAAAATGTTATTACTCTTTTAAAATAAAATGTAAATTTAAGATAAATTTATCAAACCAAATTAACTATTAAGATTATATTTAGTAAAATTAGCTTATAAACTTAATTAAAAGCTTATAAGTTATAAGTTAAGAGTCGAAAAGTTAGAAGCCAAGTGGAAAGCTTGTAAATTAATTTATTTAGTTGTTGAAATTTTGTAACACTAATTGAAAAATATCAAATGAGGTAAAATGAAATACTTAATATTTTTTACATTTGAATTTATTTTTAATAACTTATATTATTAAAAAGTAGGATAATAATTTTTTAATTTTGTATTATAAGAAAATGGTAAAGATTTGGTGATTTTACTTATTGTTTAAACTTAATTTTTTTTCATTTTTAAAAAAGGTAAAATAAAATAAAATAAATTTTATTAGAATTATATTGTTTAAAATATTTGTTTACATTTAAATACTTTATTAATAATATTATTTTAAAACAAAAAATAAAAAGTGTTTTTTCTTTATAATTTTCTTTAACATTTATTTTTCTATTTATACAAAAATAACTTGGATGTATATATCTTTCGCTTGCATGACCACAAAACATGATACAAATAAAATATTTTATTTAAAACTCATCATATATACTTGAAATTTTGTTTAAATTAGATTATATAATTAAAATAAAAATAATTCAGCAAATAATTGTAAAGTTGATATGATTCAAATAATTTTTAATATTAAGAAATAGTGTGACAATGACAATTCACAAACAAAATAAGTCTGTGTATCAAAATAGTTTTTATGCTAATCAAATGAGCTTATAAGCTTCTGAAATGCTTTACCAAATATAGTCAAAATAACTATTTTTTGTAATCTTAATAAATTAGGTAATTATGTTTTATAAATAAGAATAAAAATAATACAGATCACCGAATATTAGACATGGCAATGGAGTGGGACGGGTACGGGTATTGTCTCCCCAATCCCTTGTCCCGACTCTCCAACATATCCTCATACCCGTACCCGATACTTGACGGGTTTAAGTTTATTGTCCCATCCTCGTATCCGTCGGATATCGGGTATCCCCGACCCCGTCCCATACACCATTCAAATTAGAAAAATATTTTTTTTGTAAAAAAATATTAAAAATTTGATTTTAGAAAAAATAAATTGATTGTTAAATATTTATTTTTAATTACTTATATATCAATAAATTTATTATAGCGCATGTGTCTACAAAAATAGTTAAGAAAATAATATTAAATTATGTAAAAAATTTAAAATAAAATTAACTAGCAATAAAAATTCTATGCCTTTTGATTAAATTATGCAAAAATTTTAAAGATTTTAAGTGGCGGGGCGAGTTCGGGTTCGAGGTCGGGACGAATCTAATAATCTCATACCCGTACTTGACTTTTGGTTATCGGGGAAAATCCTAACCCGAATCCATACCCGGTCAACTCGGGTATTATCCGTCAAAGTCGGAACGAATTCGGACGGGTACCTATGGATACGGGTTTTCTTGCCATGTCTACCGAATATGTTTTACTCTGAAAATTGAAAAAGAGATAAGAAACTTGTTACCAAGTTTTTTTTCTTAATTACACTTTTTACCTCCAATTTTTTTATATTTTGTCAAATTTCACTTCCTACAATTAAATTTGGCGCATTTTGCTCTTATTTTTTTAAAAATATTTACAAATTTTATCTTCCGTCATTGAGCTAACGTGTCATACTAAAATAATTGCTCGTTTTATCCTCAACTTATTTTTTGGCAAATTTTACTTCTAAATTTTTCACTTTTAGACAATTTTTTTTCTCCAACTTTTTACTTTTTTGCGAATTTGAATCCCAATTTTTACTTTGATGCCAATATATCACGTCAGCTCAATAAGAAAAGGTAAAATTTGTAAATATTTTAAAAGTTAAAGATAAAATATGTCAAATTAATTTATTGAAAGCAAAATTTGTGAAAAATAAAAAATAAAGGATAAAATATGTAATTAATTTTTTTTAATACGCGTTAGTACAAGTTTCAAAAGAATGAAATCATTGTCATTAAAAAAATGAAATGATTAAAGAATTAATTAGATGTACTCCATCCAAATTAAGTTTTACTACAAAATAACTAATAAATATCTTGTAAATTGGACTGGTATTTTTATAAAATTATAAAAAATAAATTTAAATAATAATTAAATGTTTATTTTAATTGGTATAAAACTATTTTTATAGCAATAAAAAGATATTAAAAATGTAAAACATACATATAATTGTATTTTTTATTACTGAAATCTCAAAAAATGATATGATTATATTTGTTTTTAATTTTTTTAGAATAAAAAGGAAGGAGAGGGACACAAAATGAACTATATCCTAACTATGTTGATACCTCATTACCCAAACGCTGCCTAAAATTCAACAAATCTTTTAGTTTTAATGATAATTGTGAACATCATACTTTGTCCATCCAATCCTTTTATGTCTCATTGATTTATTTATTTTCCATTATTATTCTTTTTAACAATATTTTTATCATTTGATTTCTTTGTGAAATACAATATTATTTCCAAAGTAATTATTTTTATCATTTAATCAAGGTGGGTTTAAGAATTTGGGCAACTTGTGTCACTTAACACAGTATTTTCCCTAGAATAATTACTTTGGAAAGCATCTCAAAATATAAAAGATTTTAGGATTAATTACATGGACCAAGCTGCCAATGTTACAAGCAAAAGCCTACCGATAACACTTAGATGAAGTTTCATAATATACATTTATGTGTTGTTCTTTAATTAAAATTGGAGTTTACCTCGGTAACTAGTGTTAATCTTTATGGCAAAGCTTTGTTACACAAATTTCCAAGGTAAAACTTCAATTCTTATTGAAGAATCGTACTAAAAGCACCTTATAAGGAACCAAGTCTAAGTTTTGTTCAACAGTTAATTTTTGTTGGGATCCCTCCTTAATTGGAGAGGTTCTAGAAAATTCTGAAGCTTTCTGGAAAAGTGTAGAATTTTCTAGAACGTTCTGGTGAACTCTAGAGTAGTGTAGAACTCTCTAGAATCTTGTGGAAGAATGTGGAAACCTCTGAAATATTCTAGAGATGTGTGAAACCTTCTGGAACCTTATGAAAAAGTATGGAAGAGAGTAGAAGAGTGTAGAGACTCCTAGAATGTGTGGAGCATTCTAGAGAATTAGTCTCCACCCTAGGATACAAGTAATCTCCACCATTCATTGTGGAGGTGGAGTAGTATAAATAAGGGTAGGAGCCTTCATTCCTATCCATCCAAGCAAGAGTGAATCCATTTCTTAGAGTGAGAAAAAGCCTCTCTAAGAGAGAAGATAAATAGCTTGGGAAGTCTTTATCCTCAAGCTTGAGTGAGTCACCGTAGAGTGAGTCAATCCAAGTAGAGAGCCTCTCTGAGAGAGAAGATAAATAGCTTGAGAAGTTTCTATCCTCAAGCTTGAGTAAGCCTCTCTGAGAGAGAAGATAAATAGCTTGAGAAGTCTCTATCCTCAAGCTTGAGTGAGCCACCATAGGGTGACTCAATCCAAGTAGAGAGCCTCTCTGAGAGAGAAGATAAATAGCTTGAGAAGTCTCTATCCTCAAGCTTGAGTGAGCCACCATAGGATGACTCAATCCAAGTAGAGAGCCTCTCTGAGAGAGAAGATAAATTGCTTGGGAAGTCTCTATCCTCAAGCTTGAGTGAGCCACCGTAGAATGAGTCAATCCAAGTAGAGAGCCTCTCTGAGAGAGAAGATAAATAGCTTGGGAAATCTCTATCCTCAAGCTTGAGTGAGCCACCATAGAGTGAGTCAATTTTGTAAACACATCCTTGTAGCCCTACTATCTTTTTGTATAGTGGAAGAATCTCCATATTAGAGAATTATAATCGTGTGCTCCCATTACTACCTTTAATTACTAAGTGTCTATCTTAACTTCACGAAGCGGGAAAGTCTGAGTTTTCCCAACAGTGGTATCAGAGCCAGATGGTTCGACTTGGTGACCGGCTCAGACGAGTAAAATGGCGGTGATGGATCTCAGCCTTGGGGATCCCTTGTATCGAAAGTCTTCCTGGCAGTGAGTCCAGGCAGCGTGTCCCGCAGATGGAGCGGCGGTGCAAGTACCGCAGGTAGCTAGAGCATGAAGGCTCTAATAGTTATACTCGTGGATGATGACTTTCGCTCGAAGGGGGAGGCTTCCATGTGGAAGAGACTCACACTTGAGGGGGAGATATGTTAGAGTACAAGTGTGAGATGAAGTCCCACATCGGGTAAAAGAATCTACCCGATATTTCCTCCCATCGAGTTTTTCCCAACAGTGGTATCAGAGCCAGATGGTTCGACTTGGTGACCGGCTCTGACGAGTAAGATGGCGGTGATGGATCTCAGCCTTGGAGATCCCTTGTATCGAAAGTCTTCCTGGTGGTGAGTCCAGGCAGCGTGTCCCGCAGATGGAGCGGCGGTGCAAGTACCGCATGTAGCTAGAGCATGTAGGCTCTAATGGCTATACTCGTGGATGATGACTTTCGCTCGAAGGGGGAGGCTACCATGTGGAAGAGACTCACACTTGAGGGGGAGATGTGTTGGATTACAAGTGTGAGGTGAAGTCCCACATTAGGAATCTCTCCGGTATTTCCTCCCATCGAGTTTTTCCCAACAGTGGTATCAAGAGTCAGGTTCATCCGGAGCCGTCATTAGCTCGTGCAGTTCAAGATAGAGGATAACGTCACTCATGATGGAGACATGTTCAAGGATGTGTTTAGAAAATTGAAGAATGGAGAAGAGCCATGCAAGAAGAGATGCAATCCTTGCATGAGAATAACACCTATGAATTGGTGGAGTGGAGAATAGCCATGCAAGAAGAGATGAAATCCTTGCATGAGAATAACACTTATGAATTGGTGGTGGAGAAGATCCATGCAAGAAGATATGCAATCCTTGCATGAGAATAACACCTATGAATTGGTGGAGTGGAGAATAGCCATGCAAGAAGAGATGAAATCCTTGCATGAGAATAACACCTATGAATTGGTGGAGTGGAGAAGAGCCATGCAAGAAGAGAAGCAATCCTTGCATGATGACCAAAGCACATTGACATAAGGTATCCAAGGAGCCGGTTTGCTACTACCCCCCAATTAAGTCGGGAGGGGGAGATTTGTTGGGATCCCTCCTTAATTGGAGAGGTTCTAGAAAATTCTGGAGCTTTCTGGAAAAGTGTAGAATTTTCTAGAACGTTCTGGAGAACTCTAGAGTAGTGTAGAACTCTCTAGAAGCTTGTGGAAGAATGTGGAAACCTCTGAAATATTCTAGAGATGTGTGAAACCTTCTGGAACCTTATGAAAAAGTATGGAAGAGAGTAGAAGAGTGTAGAGACTCCTAAAATGTGTGGAGCATTCTAGAGAATTAGTCTCCACCCTAGGATACAAGTAATTTCCACCATTCATTGTGGAGGTGGAGTAGTATAAATAAGGGTAGGAGCCTTCATTCCTATCCATCCAAGACAAGAGTGAATCCATTTCTTAGAGTGAGAAAAAGCCTCTCTGAGAGAGAAGATAAATAGCTTGGGAAGTCTTTATCCTCAAGCTTGAGTGAGCCACCGTAGAGTGAGTCAATCCAAGTAGAGAGCCTCTCTGAGAGAGAAGATAAATAGCTTGAGAAGTTTCTATCCTCAAGCTTGAGTAAGCCTCTCTGAGAGAGAAGATAAATAGCTTGAGAAGTCTCTATCCTCAAGCTTGAGTGAGCCACCATAGGGTGACTCAATCCAAGTAGAGAGCCTTTCTGAGAGAGAAGATAAATAGCTTGAGAAGTCTCTATCCTCAAGCTTGAGTGAGCCACCGTAGAGTGAGTCAATCCAAGTATAGAGTCTCTCTGAGAGAGAAGATAAATAGCTTGGGAAGTCTCTATCCTCAAACTTGAGTAAGCCTCTCTGAGAGAGAAGATAAATAGCTTGAGAAGTCTCTATCCTCAAGCTTGAGTGAGCCACCATAGGGTGACTCAATCCAAGTAGAGAGCCTCTCTGAGAGAGAAGATAAATTGCTTGGGAAGTCTCTATCCTCAAGCTTGAGTGAGCCACTGTAGAATGAGTCAATCCAAGTAGAGAGCCTCTCTGAGAGAGAAGATAAATAGCTTGGGAAATCTCTATCCTCAAGCTTGAGTGAGCCACCATAGAGTGAGTCAATTTTGTAAACACATCCTTGTAACCCTACTATCTTTTTGTATAGTGGAAGAATCTCCATATTAGAGAATTATAATCGTGTGCTCCCATTACTACCTTTAATTACTAAGTGTCTATCTTAACTTCACGAAGCGGGAAAGTCTGAGTTTTCCCAACAATTTTCTATTCAAATTCAACCTTCTCTAATGTTTTTAACTGCAATTTGCTTTGCTTGTCTTTCTTCACTTAGGTTTCCTTGCCACTTATGTTGGTTCAACTCTTTTCTTCAATGCAATATCAGTCTTCAATATTCTTCTTTTCTGATCACCAAGACGAGTCTCTATCTTCAAGGTCTCCAACTCACAACTTTTTAACTGTTTTTGTTATAAATCAAGCATGGTCTTGAGAATATTGACCTGTTCACAAAGCAATTGTTTATGCTGGTTTGATGCTTCAAGCAAAGCTTCGGTCTTGACATACTTGTCTGGGAGTTGAGCAAATATCATTTTCTCCTCCTCAAAGAATATATTCTCCATAGTAAGGGAATTTTCCAAGACCACTTCTCTATGCCTTTGACATTATTGATTTTCTCTAACAAACCTGTGATTTACTGGGACTAGCTATTGGATTATAGGACGGGAAAACGCCTAAGCATGGGAGACAGAATCAATCAATCTAAATGAAGCTAATCAAAGTGGACACAAACACATAAAATTCACGAAATCATACTCACAGCAGAAAAATGGCTTAGGTGTGGGGAGTTTCAAACTTTGTGTTGGACAGAAGAAAAGAAGACGGCCAAGCCAACCTATTGGACAAGAACCTGCAATAAGATCAAGAGAATTTCACACACAACTTCTTCGTCAAATTCAGTTTTCAAAGTCTATATGCTTAAACTACTGTCAATTTATTTCGGTGATCGAGAAAAGAAGGCATTATATATATATATATATATATATAACTTTAACACAAACAAATTTCTTAGATTCAACTTATTAAATTGATTATAACTTGAGATGAATTTAACATTGAGTTGATGCAGATGAACGAGAAAGACACAAAGCAAGCCTATAAGATGTCTTTCCTATACCCTATATACTATTATGATTGTGGTCCATAGCTAAAAAAAGTAGAATCGTTACTTTGATCCATACTAAAACGGTTTGTTTTATAGTTAAGGAAAAATGATTGCAAGGACATGTGGACTATGGTTGAATTTGTAAAGAACCAAGGAAAAGTAATAATAATAATTATGTGACTTTGCTCCAAAGGTGGAAGCCGTTGGGAATTTTAATAAACCTTATAAAATAACAAATGAGTACCAAAACACATTACGTCAGATTATCAAGAGGTTTTAAGGAATATCTGAATCCATAAAGCTTGATCAACACGCAGCGGAATCTTACAGTGGTCACGAATAATTGGTTTAATGACCTTCCTCAACTAAATCATTTTCTTCCTTATGGGACCTTCGCTTTCTCTTCAGATGGAGAGAGAAGAAACTGTTTCTTGATTTTTGTGTCTTGGGAACCATAACCATGCCTTATGTTTTAACTTATTAGGATTCCCATTATCCCCTAATGGGCCAAACTGGCTTCTTCTCATTAAGCCTATATCAATTTTCTATTGGCAGTCTAATGGGCTCATTGAATTAAATCACTTTATATTAAACCCATTTAAATGTAAATAACTAATATAAATGTTATAATATAATATGTAGCCAATATTAATTAATTAAGAATTATAAAATTTCTAACAATTTTTCACTTGGGCTTCATATTAACCTTAAACATTTATATCACAAAATTCTTTAGGCGTGTAACCATATGTTATTTACTTTTAGACTCCTTTTATACAATCTAGTCCATCTCATATAGCAACAGGAAACCATTGCAATTTTCATCACAATTTAGTGTGACTAAGCCACAATGATACTACTGTTACTCATACTCGACGAAAAAGATCAAATATGAATAAGCGGCATGGAAATTACATACAATGTGATCTTAATCATGTTTATTTCCAACTAGTCCAAACTTTATTATTCTTTATAGAAATCAATCCAAAGTGCAATATAAATATTGCACACAAAACAAGCTCAGAATAGAATGATAAACATCAACTTTATTTCTACAGAAAATCAAAATAATACAAATATTTGGAAAACATAAGATATAAAACATAAATGAGACTCTCACTAAACTAAGGTACTGTTAGGAACTACACCCATATGAACAGTGTGCTCATGAAAAACTCTAAGTACCAAACCTTTAGTAAGTGGGTCAGCTAGCATGGAATCAGTCCCTATATGTTCTATGGAAATCTACCTATTATGAACTCTTTCCTTTACAACCAGAAACTTGATGTCAATGAATTTTGACTTGGTTGTACTCCTATTGTTGTTGGAGTAAAGAACTACAAAGTTATTGTCACAATAAATTTTCAATGGTCTTTCAATGCCATTGACCACAGGCAAACTAGTGACAAAGTTTCGCAGCCATATCTCGTGATTAGATGCCTCAAAACAAGCAATAAATATTCTGCAGCCATGGTTGAAGAAGCTACAAGAGTCTGTTTAGTAGACTTCCAAGAGATAGCTCCTCCAGCCAACATATATATGTATCCAGAAGTGGAGTGTTTGTTGTCTTGACATTCAGCAAAATTAGAGTCTGAGTACCCGATGATCTCCAAATTGTCAGACTTCTGATAAGTGAGCATGTAGCCTTTTGTTCTCTTCAAGTAACGTATTACACGTTTCACTACCTTCTAATGTTGCAATCCAGGATTACTCAAGTATCTGCCCAAAACTCCTACGACAAATGCTATGTCGGAATGAGTACAAACTTGAGCATACATCAGACTTCCTACTGCTAACGCATAGGGAATCTTCTACATCTTAGTTCTTTCAAGGCCATTATTGGGGCATTGTTTGAGACTGAATTTATCTCCTTTAGCTATTGGGGTATCTCTTGGTTTACTATCTTACATGCTGAATCTATCAAGTACTTTATCGATATAGCTCTCTTGTGACAACCTTAGGATACCTTAAGAGTGATCTTGTTGTATCTTAATACCTAACACAAAAGAAGCTTCCCCAAGATATTTCTGTTCTAAATTTTTCGCTAGAAATCTCTTGGTCTCCTGTAAGAAGCCTATATCTATGCTAGCAAGCAGTATATCATCGACATATAATACCAAGAATATGTATTTACTCCCACTGAACTTATGATATACACAATCATCAAGTACATTTGCCTCAAAACCATATGAGGTAATGACTTGATGGAACTTGTAATACCATTGACGAGAAGCCTGTTTAAGGCCATAGATGGATTTTTTTAGTTTGCATACCATGGACTTTGAGTCACCTAACACAAAGTTTTCTGGTTGCACCATATAAATCGTTTCTTCAATGTCACCATTTAGAAACGTAGTCTTGACATCCATCTGATGTAGCTCTAAGTCGAAATGAGCTACTAGTGCCATTATAGTTCTAAAAGAATCCTTTGAAGATACTGGAGAAAAGGTTTCTTTATAGTCAATGCCTTCCTTCTGAGTAAAGCCTTTAGCAACTAGACGAGCCTTATATCTCTCGATATTACCCTTTGAATCCTTCTTGGTTTTAAATATCCATTTACAACCAGTAGGTTTCACACTTTCAAGCAATTCGACTAGATCCCAAACTTCATTGTCTTTCATAGACTTCATCTCATCCTTCATGGCGTCAATCCATTTTTGAGAGTTAGAACTGCGCATAGCTTGACAGAAGTTGATTGGATCATTGATGTGAATCTTATGGGGCGGAACGTTTGACACAGAATTGTTGACGGAGAGGGACGCCACTTCTAGAGATGGAAGATAAGTCACGGTGACGCCACAAGGAATCAACCTTGATAAGTCAGAATTTGGTTCAACAGGAACCCTGAGAGAAGCTTTCTCACGTATTTGAAAAGAATGCCAAAAGTCCCTTCATTCATTTTGATGAAAATACATATAGTTCACCAAACCCTAAAAACGAAATAAATTGGTACAACTGAAAAGGCATAGGTTTCAGCCACAACCACCAATTCATTTATTTAATTGCAATAATTAAATAATAAAATAAAAATAAAAATTATGGAAACATGGGTCTTCAATCATCATCAATGGCAACTATACAAATGACCAGCCTTCTCTCTATGACATATTGGGCCTGTTTAAGTCTGCCTTTGGTCATGGGCCCTTTAAGTGCTTCATGGTCCTTGCCCTTAGTTGCGTCCTCATCACTGTGTTGGGCCTTTTTAAGTATGCCTCTGGTCATGGGCTCTTCAAGTGCTTCATGGTCCTTGCCCTTAGTTGTGTCCTCATCAATCATCCTCTGTTAAACCAACACCATCCTCATGTTCTTGGGGAAATACAATATAATCATTTGAGATTACACTTCTCCTTTCTCTAATGGATCTCCTTAATGACACTTCTTGAGGTTGTTGAGGTTTCTCTAAAGGTATTTGAGGGAGAACCTCATTGTTGTCTTGTTATGGAACAATGTCAATAGTTTGAGCATTGTCTTCTATTACTGGAGTTATGTCTTGAACAATAATAGGTACGAGGACTTGATCACTGTAAATAATAGGTTCTTCCTCAAAGACAACATTCCTTATGTTCTCTTCCTTCTCAAACTCAACTTCCTCAAGAAATCTCGCATTTCCCGTCTCGAAAAAGGATCTTAAGGTGGGATTGTAAAGTTTATAGCCTCGAGAGCGTTCAACATGACCAACAAAATAACAACTAATTGTTCTTGAGTCCAACTTTCTTTCATGTGGCCTATAAGGCCGTGCCTCAGCCGAACAACCCCAAATGTGCAAATGTTTAATGCTTGGCCTTTTACGAGTCCAAAGTTCATAAGGGGTTCTGTTAACTACTTTACTTTGCACCCGATTAAGGATGTAAACTACGGTCTTTAAGGCTTCTCCCCAAAGTGACTATGGCAAAGAAGAATGAGTAATCATACTTCTCACCATATCCTTAAGAGTTCGGTTTCTTCGTTCTGCTACATCATTCATGCTAAGTTTGCCTGACATAGTGTATTGCGGAATAATTCCACACTTTTTGAGGAAAAGCGCAAAAGGTGTAGACGTTGTTCTCCTGATCCATCATATCTACCATAGTACTCACCACCACGGTCAGATTTGACAACCTTAATTTTCTTTCCAAGTTGAAGTTCAACCTCATCCTTGAAAGTCTTAAAAACGTCTAGGGATTGGGACTTCTCATGTATCAAATATAGTTAACCGTATCTAGAGTAGTCATCTATGAACGTAATGAAATATTGTTGTCCATTCCAAGAAGTTGTAGGAAAAGGACCACAAATGTCTGTGTGCACTAGTTCTAATACGTCTTTAGCTCTTTCGACACCTAATTTCCTTATGTTTGTTCGTTTTCCATTTATACATTCAACACAGTCCTCAAAGTCCGATAAATCCAAAGGGTCAAGAATTTCATCCAACACAAGTCTCTGAATTCTCTGTTTAGAATATGGCCTAAGCGCTTATGCCATAAGGTGGCTGAATTCTCATTCAGCTTTCATTTTATACCACGTGAACTTATTTGCAGTATTTCATTATAGGAACTAACTACATCAAGCATGTAAAGATTATCAATTAAAGAACCAGAACCAACCATATTTGAATTTTGATAGAGACTAACCTTATTATTTCCAAATGAACAAGAAAATCCAAATTTGTCCAAAATAGAAATAGAAATCAAATTCCGTCTAAAAGACGGTACAACAAAAGTCTCAAATAAATCCAAATAAAATCCAGTTTTTAACTGTAATCTAAAAGTTCCAATAGCTTCCACTGCAACCTTCTTGCCATCACCCACAAAGATGAACTTTTCGTCATCACTTGGCGATCGGCTCCATAGGCAATCCTGCATAGTCATACTCATGTGAGTAGTAGCACTAGAATCTACCCACCAAGTATCTTTAGGTACAAAAGCCAAATTAACTTTAGAACAAACTAGAATAAGAAATTTACCTTTCTTCATATGCCATCCGACATACTTAGGACACTCTTTCTTCATGTGTCCCGACTTCCTGCAGAAGTAACAGGTAAATTCCTCATCCTTCTTTTGTTTCTTTTGCTGAGAAGTCCCTTCCGCAACACCCTTAGTCTTCTTCCCTTTCTTATTCTGAGAGGTCGAAGTCAAGTAAGCACTTTCAGTCCTATCTCTCTGTAGTCTCTCTTCCTCTTGCACACAGTGAGATATAAGCTCATTGAGGGACCATTTGTCCTTCTGAGCTCACTTTGAATTGCCCAAAGTGTACAAGAAGCGAGATCAAAACCAAGTGCACGAGCAGGTCTTCACCAAACTCTAACTTAAGTGACTTGAGTTTTGATGTGAGATTGGACATCTCCATAATGTACTCCCTTATGTTCCATTTGCCTTTATACTTCATGGAGATGAGCTTAGCCAAAAGGTTACTCATCTCTGTTTTTTTTTTTCATTTTTGGCAAAGTATTGCTCAATTTTCTCAAGGAATTTCTTTGCACTTTGACCCTAAAAAATAGAGCCTAGAAACACCTCTGGAATAGAGCACTTCATGATCATAAGGCACATTCGGTTGGACCGATCCCACTTCTCAATTTTTACCTCATTAGAGGTTTTTGGAGTGGAAATGGGTCGTTCCGTCCTCAATGCCAAGTCCCAATCCATACAGCCAAGAACAATTTCTACCATGGTTATCAAACTCTTGAGTTAACTCGCTAACTCTTACGAGTTTACGAGTCCACTTGTCTTCTGCGAGTTGACTCTTGAGTAAACTCTTTTTTTTAGTAGACTTTGGGTAAACTCTATAAACTCTAAGTATAGTCGGTAGACTCGAGTTTACCACCGAGTCAACGAGTTAGCAAGTTAAAAAAATTAGACCAAAATGTAACTAAGTTTTTATTGTTTTCTGTCTATTTAGTATTCAACATACCTTCATTTAGTGTATTTTTCTCAAATACAAAATTCTCACCTTTAATAATATCAAATCCTTGTTCTCTAATAACATCAAACCCTCAATGAGAATAATCTACCACTAATATAACCTCTACAAGTTATTGTTTAGTGGTGATGTATTATTACTAGACTTGGTTATTTAAATATTTTGAATTTTATGATTTATTGTTTTACTTTATTATATTGTTGAAATGTTTAATTAGTATGTTATTTATAGATATTTTGTTATTATTTTTATATGAAGTAGACTCTTACGAGTCTACGAGTTGAGTCTATGAGTCGAGTCTATGGAACTCTCACGAGTCTGCGCAAACTTTTGAGTTTGATAACCTTGATTTCTACGACTTCCTTCCAGACCTTAAAATTTGTCCCATTCAACATTGGGATAGAATTCACTTGGGCAGTAACATTTGCAGCACTAAAATATTAACTAAAGAGAAAAATAAACTAATAACATGTTCAAAAATAATCAAGCAAGTCATATAAAGTACATATATAACAAGACATGTAAATATTTCCCATAACAGATCCATCACAAGATATCCAACACAACATTAATTCTAGTCTTTGGACAGAGAAATTAATTTGTAATTGATACTCTCAACGCAATGATCAAATATTGACAATTAGTTTTGTCAAATAATAGCCTTTCTTTAGATCGACTATAATTCACATGAAAAAATAACTTTATAATTGTCACATATTTATCATCGCAGGTATGTTATTATTTGGCCAAATTGTGTCGAGCATAATTCGCATAAATAATTTCATACTAACATCCATGCAATTTAATTAAATCAATTTACAAAATAGAGGTTACTTTGACAACATAATGGTTCAATCAATTTAATTAAAATTACCGGACACGCAAATAAATGGAAGAGATCCGTAATGGTTAAATTTGCACCCAATTATGATAACAGTAAATATTTGAAAAATAACATCATGGTAAACTAATTACGCATCCGAAACGAACATACCACGATACTATCACAAATTTATACTAACCATGTGAATATCATAAACTATCAGCCTATCACCCATTCATGAAGGAAAACCAGTTGACAAAAGAAAACAATAAATTATTCATATAAGACAAAAGACCATTGCCTTATTACTGATTCATATAATATATATATATATATATATATATATATATATGTGTGTGTGTGTGTGTGTGTGTGTGTGTGTGTGTGTGTGTGTGTGTGTGTGAAATTGTGCCACATACAAAATATCATGATAATGACATACATATAGATTCACAAATCGCACACAGTGACCTTATATAAAAATATAAGTCCTTATGGCTTTGTATTCGATATAAAGAGTTTTCGAAAACCTTATATGTATAAAAAAAAACTTTCTTGCTCATGAAATATATATTGTTCAAGAAAACCAACACCGGATACGTAGAACCTTTATCCCAAATAGAATAATATGTAAGCACACGCGACCCAAACAAAATTGTGTACAAACCCGTAAATCAAAATGCAGAGGCCTTTTATTCATTTAAAAAGAAAGAAAACTTTACGACCATAACACAAAAATTTATGGGTTTTACAATTTCATTGATTGAAATAGTTTCTCCCCAAAATAAAATTAGGGTTCATATAACTAAAACGATCCAGATATAATACATATCAAACAACTTTAAATCCTAATAACCTAACAGTAATGGTGGCTCTAATACCACTTGTTGGAAATTTTAATAAACCTTATAAAATATCGTATGAGCACCAAAACACATTACGTCAGATTATCAAGAGGTTTTAAGGAATACCGGAATCCATAGAGCTTGATCAACACAACGAAATCTTACAGCGGTCACAAATAATTGGTTTAATGATCTTCCTCAACCAAATCACCTTCTTCCTTATGGGACCTTCGTTTTCTCTTCAGATGGGGAGAGGATAAACTATTTCTTGATTTTGGTGTCTTGGGGACCATAACCATGCCTTAGGTTTTAACCTATTAGGGTTCCCATTATCCCCTAATGGGCCAAACTGGTTTCCGCTTATTAAGCCCATATCAATTTTCTGTTGGTAGTCTAATGGGCTCATTGAATTAGATCACTTTATATTGAACCCATCTAAATGTAAATAACTAATATAAATGTTATAATATAATATGTATCCCATATTAATTATTTAGGAATTATAAAATTCCTAACAAAAGCTAGAAAAAAAGGATACATGACAGAAAGAAAGAAACATATCTCTGAAAACAAAACAGAAAACCAAATAAAATAGTTCCAAATGAATCATCAACAAAAAGGATCCTTGAAGGTGTTGATAGATGCGATAATAATAGAAAGGCTTCTGCCTCAGTAGTCTCCCATGATACTGAGTTTGTAAATTCTAATTCCAAAAAGCCAACATGTTTCAAATTGGCTGCATTTAGTGCTGCACCTGCACCTTCTTTGTCTGGAATCTCTAATACCGCCATCGATGAAGGATTCCCAGAATAGTTTGTGATTCTAAGTTTTTGGATTTGTACTTGTAATCCATCTCCCTTACATAATTTATTATGGTTGTTATCTGTTTTTACCACATTCAATAACATGCATGCATACCAAAATGACCCACCTTTTGGTACAACACATAAACATAAACCTTTCCTTAGAAAACAAATAGTAATTAAAAAATTGTGGTGATATCATATCATACTTGTTTGGGGTAAGCAAAATAGTGCTTAAAAGCATTATGGCTTGTTTTTTTTTTTTTAATGAAAAATACATGTTTATTGTAGATTTCTCATTTGATTCTATTATGAATTAATTGAGCTTTAATTTTATCCTTTTGAACCAAAATTCTATTGTTTCACCATTTTTAAAAATCATTTGGGCTAACTAATCTTTTTGTTCAATGTGGGGGTAAAAAAAAAGAAAGAATAAGAGAAGTGTGCATATCTCCTTTATTTCACTGCAAAAGATAAAATATTTGAAAAAAAGGATAAATATCCACTTTAATTCTTGAATTTGTTAGATGTTGACAATTAAGTTACTGAAAAGATGAAAAATTTAAATTTTATCCTTGAATATGAAAGAAGTGTGGCAAATTAGTTTTACAATTGGTTTTCTTCATTAACTCAAATGGTTATGCCTACATGCCACCTTCGATTATCATGTGTCATCTACATGGTTGTCACATGTAAAAAAGTTAACTATTCAATTTGATTTATAAACTTAACAATGTAGTGTATTTTAGTCTCTAAACTTAACTATTTAGTAACATTTTGGTTTCTCAAGTTAACATGTACACTACTAGAAAAAAAACATTTAACATCGGTTTTCAATACAACCAATGTTAATGAAAGGACGATGACACAATTGTAAATAAAATGAGTTCATTAACATTGGTTTTCAAAAAACCAATGTTAACATCTCTACGTTAACATTGGTTTTTTGAAAATCGATGTTAACATCGGTTTTTGAAAATAATCGATGTTAAATGTTTTTATGTTAATGCCGATTTTTATGCCGATGTTTTTTGCATATATAAAATTGCCCTCTTCTTGCGTCCACTCTCACTTCCACTCCCGGTTTAAAGCTCTCTCTTCTGCGGTGCTCCAAATCCTCCTTTTTCTTGCCCACACTTTCACTCCCACTTGCACTTACTCGTCTTAAGCTCACGCCCCACTCACACTCATTGTCGGTCATGTTCTCGCTCTCAGCGATCACTCTCTGCGATGGTGACGAGTTTACGAAAGGAGAGTTGTTGGTCTCGGTGTCGATGTCAGTGACGAGGTATGTCTTTCTCTTACCTCTGACAACTTAAATGAACAAATTCCATTTCAATGTTATGTTAGGGTTCCCCTTCTTTTGTGTTTATTAACTTGCAATTAAGATTAAACAAATGTTAATTTAGCATAAAGATTACTAGAAAAAAAGGGCAGACACATAAACAGAATGTAGGCCATGGTGAGGAAGGTGGTGGTGTCAGCGTGGATCTTAGTGGTGAAGGTGGAGTTGCATTGGGAGAGCTTGAACCATTTCCCAACTCTGGTTGTGGCTAGGTATTGGTTCTGAGCTTTGAGTTGTTACTGGTTTAATATTTTTTCTTGTTTGTTGGTACATGTTCTATTTTGTTCTCTCAAATTAGTTGCTCGATAAAATGTCTAAATTGATGTATTTACCAAATTTTAGCTCTTCATGATTGTTTCTTGTTCTATCAAGGTCAATGACCTCATGCTAAGTTTGTATATATTGTTTGCGTCTTGAGAGTTATCTCACCGGTTCCATAAATATGCATACACTGTTGAGTAACTCCTTGTTCTTTAGTCTTGGTGATCTATTCATGACTGCTAATTCTTGGTAGGAGTTTAGCTCTTGGTACTTTTAGTTTGAACCAGAATATGTATATGCAGAGATTGATATAAAAATGCTGTCAATTCATTTTTTTTGTTCCTTTGTTGTTATTAGTCCAATAAAGAATAAATGACTTATGGTGTTGTAATGCTGTCATAGATGACGTGGAGCAAATTTGCCACTGTTATCATGCTGTCATAGACCTTTTTTCCCTTTTCTTTGTTTTTGAATATGTTATCATATAGCTTTTGCTCTTAAACTGACATTCATTTACTACATATCATGAATTGAATATTTTCTCATGCCAAAGCATTTTTGAAAGCATGGGTATATGCACTGTGTCTTGTAACTCCGTGGCATGTACTAGACCAATCTCATATCTCTTGGTTTACTATTACTAGGTAGGCATGCGTATTTATTTTTACGCAGTTCTATCTTTTAACCCAAAGGGTAATTTTAAATTAGAGACTATACAATGTTGGATTAATATTTGCTAACTGATTAAAAATTGAAAATGGGTCTGTCATGGACATGGTTATGTGAAGGCTAAGTATGAAGAGTGTTTTCTCATGTCAAAAGAATAATATATTTCATGCATCTCTATTACTCTGTTTATATGTGTATAACAGATTTTTGATACAAGTGTATATAAGCTTATTGAGATGTTATTCTTTTTATATGTTTATTTATGCTTCACCATTTAATAATAGTAACTTTTATATTTTAAATGAAGTTTAGAAACGATGGATGAAGATCAAAAGAATTGGAATGAAATGGCTAAGACAATGATGAAGATTAGCAGAAAATCAAATATAATATTCAACACAGTTCATATTAAGGATCAGGTTAGGGATTTCAAGACTATACTCAAATAAACATGACAAGATATAACACATTAATATTGCTTATATTAGTTTACTTTAAATGTAACTTTATGGTGAAGTGAGTGGGACCTTTGCTGTAAGATGGAAGGATTAACTAAAACATACTTGACATATACTAGACAGTAATGACAACCTGTATTCTGTTACGTGCAACCAAGATCTGGTGAACCCAACTATACTGGCTGCTGGATGGACAGAACTCAAAGATTTCTATGAACTCACAGGAAATCATCAAGTGATCATGACCCATTTTAGACATAATGTTTTCTTCCTTACCATATTCAAAAGTAACTCTAAACTAAAAGCTTATCCTAAATGACACTCCTTGTACCACCAAATTCCTAACTCAGTCACTTTTAATGTCTTGCTAAATGAGTACAAAGTGACTTGAAACAATTTGGTGAGTAATTCAGCATTGTATATAATTAGTACAAAAACACATTTGTTTGTCAAATTTTAAAATCATATACATATCTAAGATGAACTTAATGTTAATTTCAAGATGTGTCGAGTACCACGTATTCATTTATGAAAGGTGTAGGATTCACCCATATGAATTTGAAAGGGATTATAGAATGCAGGATTGTTTATAATCATTGGAGGAAGTCTACAAAAATTGGCTATGGATGAAGGATTTTTCCAGAATCACAAAAATTTGGAAGATGGAATATTTGAGTTCCTAGATGCAATATTTAACTTTGTTTTATTTTGAATTTGTTTGTAATTTAAGTACATTATACTATACTAGCCACATTATTAAAATCCCCAATAACACACCATGGACCCTGAATAGTACTATGCAAATGCTCCAGGTCTTTCCATAACACTCTTCTGTGTTCTAATTGGTTTTGAGCATATATTGCAGTCAGCCAGTATTTGAACTTTCCCATATTATCATAAATGCCACAATGAATAAATTGATCTGTGTTACTAATTTTCTGCACAGTCAACTTCATATCATCCCAAGACACCCAGATTCTGCCATTAGCATGAGACTGATAGTTATCAATATAGATGTTATGCAAATTAAGCTTTTCTCTTATGCTACTAGCCTTAGTCTCCTTAACTCTAGTTTCCAGTAATATCATAATATCAGGCTTTAAATTGGAGAGACGGGAGCTAATCTCTCGAAGCTTACCTGATTTATTTAACCCCCTGACATTCCATGAGATTATCATGGACCCCTATCAGGGGCCATTATAGAGTCATTCAAAACCCTTAGTGCCTCAAACCCATTCATACAATTAACATCAGAAGTAGATTCAGTATAAATCCTACTCTTACCTCTGTCTCTAGTTGGCTTGCTAACCCTTGTCCAAGTATCTCCTTTGTCCTCCTCATTTATCTTCAATTGGCCTTCTTTTGGAGTCACAACAGCATTAGTCACCCCTGTTTCATTTATGACTTCATGTCTAGTATGAATATCTGATGGTGCAGTAACATTAGCCACCACTGTTTCATCAAATGGTTTTGTCTTAGGCTTCCATTGCTTCTCCTTTTGAATACCACTCTTTTTGCATTGATGACCCAATTTATGACATTTCTCACAATATAATGGTCTCCACTCATACTCTACACCCCATGATGAATGTTGTTGGCTTGAGTGAAATGGATAGTATAGGAGATTATTTTACTTGGAGTAATAAACAAAATGTGGGAACTATCTACTCTAGGATTGATAGAGTGTTGGGGAATGTGCAATGGTTTCAAGACCGTTTGGATTACCACTTGAAAATTCTGCCTCCTAGCATTTCAGATCATGCTCTGTTATGTGTGGAAGGTAAGATACAACCCAAGAATAAAACCAGAAGATTCAAGTTTTATAATTGTATGGTTAATATATTAGGCTATGAGGAAGTGGTTCAGAATAGTTGGAATAGGCCTATAAGAGGTACTCCTATGCATGTTTTGTGGCAGAAACTTATGATATGGTTGACTGGGGTGCCTTGGAGGGGGTTCTTACTGAATTTGGTTTGCCTAAGAAGTTTATTGGGTGGGTCATGAAAGTCATTACTACTGTGAATTACAGGTTCAACATTAATGGAGAGTTGTCTAATGTGCTAGAGACTAAAATAGGCATTTGGCAAGGGGACCCTATTTCCCCTTTGCTGTTTGTCCTAATGATGGAGTATTTTAATAGGATTATGGTCAAAATGCAAAGAAATCCTAGCTTTAATCATCACAGCCAATGTGAGCGATTAGGGATTACTCATTTGTCCTTTGCAGATGATGTTTTTCTTCTTTGTAGAGGTGATAAGAAGTCTATAAAGATGATTATAAAGGCTTTCAGTTTCTTTTCTAAGTCTACAGGACTACAGATTAATCCAGCAAAGTGTAAGGTGTTTTGTGGTGGCTTGAATTGTGACAGCATACAAGTTATAACGAAGATCACAGGGTTTGAAGAGGGAACTCTGCCTGTCCGATATTTGGGGGTTCCTTTGTCTTGCAAGAAACTCAATGTCCATCATTACCTGCCTCTTGTGGAGAAAATAGTGGGGAAAATCAGACATTGGTCCTCTAAGCTGTTAAGCATTGCAGGTCGAATTCAGCTTGTGAGGAGTATTATCACTGCTATAGCTCAGTATTGGATGAGTGTGTTTCCTATGCCAAAAAAGGTTATTCAGAAAATTGATAGTATTTGTCGATCGTTTATTTGGTCTGGTAGTGCAGAGGTGAAGAGGAAGAGTCTTGTGGCTTGGAAACAGGTTTGTAAACCTGCTAGATGTGGTGGACTAAATTTGATTAATCTTGAGCTGTGGAATGTAACGGCTATGCTTAAATGTTTATGGAATATCTGTTCTAAGGAAGATAATCTTTGGGTAAAGTGGATCCATGCTTATTTCTTAAAGGGGGACAATGTCATGAGTGCAACTATTAAAAGTAATAGCACATGGATACTAAAGAGTGTTATGAAACAGAGGCCTCAAGTTAACAATCTGCAGCTGGTTTGGATTGAAATGTTGCGTAAAAGGAAATTCTCGATGAAGCAAGTTTATATGGAATTGGTGGAGGATCATAACAAGATTGATTGGTTTAGGTTGTTGAGATATAATAGAGCTAGACCAAGAGCCAATGTCACTTTGTGGCTTGCTTGTCAGAATCGGTTGGCCACAAAGACTAGATTGAAAAACATGAATATGATTCAATGTAGTTTGTGCAGCCTTTGTAAAGAACAAGATGAGGACTTGGATCACTTGATGTTTAGCTGTAGAGTCACAAAAGCTATTTGGTTGTAGGTCCTCAAATGGATGGATATTGATCACACACCTCAAATATGGAGGGATGAAGTGAGATGGGTTATGCAATATACGAAAGGAAAAGGTTGGAAAAGGGGGATTCTGAAATTAGCTTTTTCAGAGGTTGTTTATGGTATATGGATCTATAGAAATAGAGTTGTTTTTCAAAATGATAGTGTAAATACGAGTTTAGCTCAAAGTATCATGGATACAATAGTGCATAGAGGGTGGCATTATCCCAAGTATAGGGCTCATATAGCAACAATGTTAGTATAAGTCTGTTTTGTCGTTTTGTCGGTTTAGTGAGCTGGATCGTTTGCGATCGCTTTGTACTTCATTGAATTCTTGAGATAAATATATACTCTGTTATTTCAAAAAAAAAAATATTTGTAAATTTTTGTTTATAACTCTTGGTGGTATATTTTGTGGGAAATAATGCTTGGAATGTTTCTACTATGAATCTTTTTGTCAACTTATCATTTTGTGGATAAATAGTTTATTATATAAAATATATTGCTAATTTTATTACATTTAGTTTTCATTTACTTCTTTTCAAGGGTGGCTTATGTTTATTTTTAGAGTTTTTAAAACTTTAAATGATAAGTTGTGCTATATATAATTACAGTTGGTAATTAAAAAAAACAGACATGATATTTAAAAAAAATACAAAACACAACATCGATTTTTAGAAAAATCGATGTTGTGGTTTACTGACAACATCAGTGTTTTTAAAAATTCGATGTTGGTGAGTAGAAAACAACATCGATTTTTCAGAAAACGAATGTTACGTAGTTTAGTTTAACATTGATTTTCAAAAACCAATGTTTAACGTTGATACTTTTAATGTCAGTAGTTTCAACATCAATTAATATCTGATGTTGAAAGTCCTTAATAATCGATGTTAAATACTTATTTTATAGTAGTGGTACTATCATTTTCGTCCCTAAAAATACTTTCAAATTTTCCATTAAGTCTCATGTTGCATGAATTATTAGCATAGACATAACCATATTTTCTCAGTTTTACTTTTTTCTGCAATTCTACCATTTAAATTATACTATCAATATGAAACTAATTTATGAGTGATTACATCACAGTAGTAAGCACTAAACACGTTATATTAGTAATAAGATTTTATAAGGTTTCAAATAAGATCTTCTACTCAAATCAAGTTATTATCTTATATGTTATTAATATGTATAAAATGTTAGATTAATTAATTAATCAATTAATTTTATGAAATAATGTTAAGGATGAAAAGACAATTGAAAAAACTTGAGAATCACAAAAGAAAGAAAAATGAAAGTGTTAGAACTATTTTTGTTTTTTTTTTTACATATCCTTGCGATGGGCAAGTGCAATACATTTTGTCCCTATTTTTTTTGTCATTGTAGTTTTCACATAATTATTTAAGGGTTAATTATTAGAAGACATAACTTATTATAAATTGAAAATATAGTTCATCCATTATAAATGGAGAATGTAATTTTCGTTTGTCATGTTGGAGTATATAGTATATACTACCTACAAAATTGAGTATAAAATATAGTTCTCTCATTATATTAGTCATGTTGGAGTATAAAATAAAAGAAAATGCAGTAAAGGTGACAAACCAAAAATATATAATTTCGACTTAAATTTTGATTGAATAAAATAATCTATTTTGAATCTCTTTATTTTTAATTTCCTCCTCAATTTAATAAATATATTGATTTTTTAAAAATAAATTATTTGTTAATATCTATATATTTACATAATGTACATTTTGAATTTGATTCTTAAGAAAAAATAAATTTAATTTTCATATATTTATTTATTTTCAAATTAATTATATGGCTGTTTTTTAGTGTTATAATATTATTTTTGTTAGAATTTTAACTAAACAAAATATAATAAATAAATTAATAGTGATTTCAAATTAAAATTTAATATTTCTCATTTCTATACTTCATAGTTATTTTTGATTTAATTTTTTCACCATAAATAATTGTTATATCCTTTAAATAAATGTTATTCATTATCATTATGTTAATAATTTATATGTAGCTTGAGACTTAATTAAAAATTTAGGAGTATTTCGAGGGACTAAAATATTAGTAAGTGATTAAGTTCAAGGCTAAAAGTAAAACAAGTTGTTAAGTTTTAAGACCAAATTAAAAAGTTAATATTTTGACATGTGTTAGTCACATAGATGATATGTGTGGCACCAATGACTATCATATTATCATAGAGGTGTCACGTAGTTATGACCATTTGAATTAATGAAAAAAATTAATAATAGAAATAATTTGTCATACTATTCATACATCTAGGAACCTAACGGCCAACACCTAATTGTAAAAGTGTTACATGGACATAACTATTTGAGTTAACAGAATAATCAATCAATAATATGACTAGTTTGTATTGACATGTCATATTTAGAAACAAAATTTTAATTTTTTATTTTTGTTAAGAATATAACTCTCAACACTTAATAGTATGACTTTTTTTTTGGCTAATTCTTAATAAATCTACCCATTGGTCTCATGGAAGATGGGACATCATCGGCTTTAACCTGCAGTTTGTATTGAGCTAACAAGTCAAGAAAGAATATTATGATTAGATTTAACTTGAAACTTATATTAAGCTAAAAGGAGTTTGTATTGAAATAATAAGTCAACTCAAAGGGGTCGGGCTAACTAATAGTAATGGTAAAGATGGAGTAAATGATTAACTTTATCTCTAAAATTATGATGTGATGATAAATTAGTTCTAAAATATGAAAAATTATAAATTTAGTTTTTGAACTTATAAAAAGTGTAATAAATTAATTTTGATGTTAAATTTATGAGATTATTTTTTCATTAAGTTAAAATATTTGAGGATTAATTTGATAATAAGAAAAAAAATTTAGGATCAATTTGTTATTAAGTTACAAAGTTTAAGGATTCATTTGTTATTAAATTGTCTGTTAGATTAATTTGTTATACTTTTTGTACATTCAAGAGTTAAATTTAAAATTTCCATCTTTAGAGATTAATTTGTTAATGTCTCATACTTTCAAGTACATATTTAATTATTTATCCTATAAAAATAATTTATTTGACCGTTGCCACTAATGGGGAGATGGTTGTTTTTATATTCTCAAGAATCACATCCCCAATACAATTAAAGCTGAGAATTTTTTATATATATATAAAAATGTATTTGATTATACTTAACATTAATTTATAAAAGTATTTTTAAAGTTTTAAAATAAAATATAAAAAATAAAATTCCTATTATCATATTTAAAAATATCTTCTGTGTCTAACAAACTTTGGTAGACACAGGGGGAGAGGGAGAATCGACAAGTGAACCTACCCTGTCCACAATTTATACAGAATGAGTTAAACGAGTGAGTTAGAGTCAGTGTATGCCACTTCAATAATTTCCTTTGAAAATTGGTAGGTGAAAGTATTAAAGTAGGTTGATATATTTGCAGGTCTAGGAAATAAATGAAGAAACTGCATGTTGTTTATCTTGATGGAAAACCATTACTTTTGCGAAAGCTATTGCTATTTCTAGTATCACCATCAACCAACCTTGAGTGCACTCCACTCTCACGTACGGTGTTATTGAGCTCACGCATGGCTTCTACATTTCCTCACCAACTTCAGGTGAAGCCAATTCACTTTTTCAAGATCATAACCGCTCAAAATCTTCAGGATGGAAAGCTAGTAAGCACAGACACACGCATTTCAGTTTTTGAAACCCACATAATATGTAGCACTTCAATCCTACCTAGTTAGTAATTAACCTTCTTTAGCTATCTTATGTTGCTATCATGAAATGTTTTATGCTTTTATCTCTTTTATCTTATGTAATGAGAGCATGCATATACCTTGGTAACTTTGCTTTTTTTTATACATGCATGCAGACTAGTTTATCTATTTATGGGCAATTTGAACCTTCATTTCGATCTATATATTGAGCCTTCATAGCTCAAGCCAAATTTAGTTCTGCCTACCTTACCTCATCCACTTGCTAGGTCTTTGGACCTACTTTTAAATCAAAATAGCAGAGTAATTTCATTTTCAAATTTAGAGTGATACAAAAGTGTACATAATTTATAGATGTTAGCTTAAATTAATGCAATATAACACCTTTTTGGGCTTTATCATACACACTTATCTGATGTGATTGATAGATGATCCCAAACAAGTATGTGGATAAATATGGAGAAGGCTTGCCAAATTCCCTATTTCTCAAGACTCCAAATGGTACTGAGTGGAACTTCAATTTGAAAAAGCGTGATGGTAAAATATGGTTTCAAAAGGGTTGGAAAGAATTTGCGGAGTATCACTCTCTAGCTCATGGTCATCTTTTGGTTTTTAGACGCCATAGAACTTCCCATTTTCAGGTACACATCTTTGATTTGAGTGCCTTAGAGATACACTACCCTTCTAAAGGTAGAGAAGGTAAAATGTCCCCCAATCATCAAGGAAATAATCCTCGAAATGAAGAAAATTTGGAATATCACAAACCTGGTCAAAAGAGAAAAGATAACACCTCATTGAAATTTCTTCAACCATATATATCAAATGAGAAGTCATAAAAGTGTTAAAGTTGAGAAGATGATGACATTTCCTAAGGAGGCTTGGCAGCTTACTGACACAGTGCAAAGGTATAAGATGTTAAGTGTTTTTAAGCATTTCATAAAAAACTTTGCAAGTTAACATAGATTATTAGCTTCTGTTCTCCTTAATTTACTTCTTTTGTTTGATATTTCTCCATGGCTGGTACCTCAAGTATGTCTAGTAAACAATTTTGGAAATCACAAACACTTGGTAGGTTTTAATTTTTAGCAGCCTAATCATGAAATGTCTGCCTTACACAGAGTGGAAATTTTGCAGAAAAATCAAAGGTGGTTGTTGCTAACCAAATTATAGCTCTTGACCTAAAAAGTTCTTTGAAACCTTGTAATCCGTTCTTCTTAGTTGTCATGCATCCATCATACATCCATTCTAATGGCAGTCCTCAGATAAGCCGCAAAGAAAGATTTGGCTTGTTGTTTGTAGAACTTACATGAGTTGAAACACAAAATAACTATTTCTCTTTTTCATGGCACAGTTTATTGACAAAGTTTTGTAGGAGACACTTTGGTTTGCTCAATAAGAAGAGACATATCAACCTTCAGGTGTTAAATTGGAGAATTTGGCCTGGAAAGTATATGAACTAGAAAACGAAGAACAAAATTAATTTTAGACTAACAAGTGGGTGGAAGGCATTTGTCAAGGACAATAACTTGAAAGTTGGTAATGTTTGCACCTTTGAACTCATTGATGGAACTAAACTAACCTTCCTGGTTCACATCTTCAAAGGGACAAAGAGTTCAAATTGTTCTACATCTCAAGGTAGGATTGATGTTTAATTTTCTTTTCAAAAAAATTCTTTATATGTCTAATAAAATATATTCCTATATCTTCTTTTGAATCTGGTCAAATTTGAACAACTTGTCAAGAATAGAGAAAAGAAATGAAAACTATCAGTGCTACCAAAGAATCATCGTTCTCTTGTATGAAGCTAAACGTTAATGTGAGATTCAGTAGTTTTTTTTAACACTATTTGTAGAGATTACCTGATCCCTGATGGCATATGCTCATCAAGTGTGGAGATAATTGTAGATTTTTTAATGAGTTTATTCTCTTTCTTTAACCTGAGATAAGGTAGAAGAAGTTACTTATCAGTTATCTGTTATGAATTATTCTGTTGACATATTGCTTTAAAACTTGTCCAAGACATAAATGTTATTGCTAGGTATTGGCTGATATTAATTATGAAAACTTTTTCAAATTACCAATTTCTGCTTTCTATTCGTCTTTTAAAATATTCTAGAGGTCAAGCTGATTGAGTGTGAGAAGGCTAAAATAGAATGTTGGTCCCTTTTGCAATTTTGGTTATAGTTTAGTCCTTTAAATTTAGGAAGTTTTGCTTTAGTCTCTTATAGTATCTCTATTTGATTAAATTGGTTCTTCAGTCAATTTTTTGGCACTAACGTCGTCAATTTTGCTCGACATGACACCCATCTGATATAGCATTTTTCACAATTTATCATGTGTTATCAATTTGGCCAAGTGAATGTGGTAAAATAACATCACAAGGAATAATTTGGTCTTACTATTAGAAAATACACTTTCAACATTGGTTATTTATGGCATTCTACATGGGTTTTAAAACCGACGTTGAAAGTTTCGATGTTGAATGTATTGTTGTTAACATTGGTTTTGAAAAATTGATGTTAACATAAAAATGCTAACATCGGTTTTCCAAATAACCGTTGTTATATATAAAGAACTATATCTATAGAAAACCGATGTTAAGTAATATATTAACATCAGTTTTTGTAGAAAATTGATGTCAACGTTCATCTTCTATACACTTATTTTTCTGTAGTTAGTTATATATAACATCGGTTATTTATAAATAACCGATGTTAACGTTTGTATGTTAACATCGGTAATGTATAAATAACCGATGTTATTTGAAATAACCAACATCGGTTTATTGAAAAACCGATGTTAAGGTGCTTGTTGACATCGATTTTTGTAAATAATCGATGTTGTTTAATATATTAACATCAGTTTTTATTAATAACTGATGTTGTTTTCAAGTTTTTTTTATATAAACTTTCTGTTTTTACAATAAACCCAAAATTGTACCTGTAAAACGCAATTTCAGACCCAATTCACAGCAAATAAACATTTTATTCTACTTTCAAGAAGTTTTAATCACAATAAACATTGAATAATTGATTTATTATTAACAACTATCAACAAATGAATTCAATGTTCAAATTACATAGGAAATGGAAAAAATGTTAAACCAAAGTAAACAAAGCTAAACTTAATGTCCCTAAATCCTAGCTCTGAGCTCTAACTCGGAGATAATACTGTGCTCATTGGATCTGCAACGCCTTTAATCTCTCTGACTCCAATGGTCTAGGATCGTTAAAATACTGCATGGTGAAATAAATGATAATAAGTTAATAATGTAATACAAATTATAAAAAATCGAATTTGTTTGAAATAAACATACCGCTTCCCAGTTATTCCTGAAATTCCCTAAAATGATGGTGGACATCCAATGCATGACATAATAGCCGCACTCAGTATTTCCTTTTTGTCTATTACACTAAATATATAATGAAATTTGGATATTGATTAAACAATTAGTGTACAAACACGTAAGAAGTATATATAAGTGGAAGTTTATGTAAATGACGTACCTTGATGACAATCCACCTAGCAGGAGCCTTTGATTTAGGTTGTGGAGCATCATCAAGACCTTTTAAAGCACTGTTCCATACGAGTAACAATTAAAAAGTGGTGTTGTTGAGGTATTTGAATGCAAATGCATTGAAAAGAACACTGACATGTTAATTATCCCCTTAAGGTTGTTGTCTGGCCTGCTATGCAATGAACAAAACCAGACAACTAGGTATTCCTTGGGCACGATGACCATCATCTGCCAATGTCTACTGCAGTGGGGATGAATATGGGTCAGTATATTAGTAAACATTAATTAAATTCAGTTATTTTGTGTGACTTACCCATTTAGGTAGGCTCCAAGATAGACATCACGTTTTGAACTTTGCATCCAACTCTTTATGTAACTTTCAGTCTCAAACTGCGATTGCCCAGACCTCTGAATGGACTGTGGCTCGAGGAATCAATAGATATCAGAATTCCCCGCTCACATACTTGTTTCAGTCAGATGCCTATTTATGTTAAGTCAAAGTTAAATATTTGTGAATTGAAAGCAATAACTTAGGTAATTAAAAGTAATCTAAAATGGCTTACAGAATCCACAATTGTAACACTGATATGCTGAGACATTGATCACCGTGTGTGATTTCGGAGAGGTCTTTATGCTTTATGTAGAGTGGGAAGTTTGGATTAAAGACCCCGAACATGGTAGCATCCCATGTAACCTGGTAAGGCCTCAAGAAAAGCTCTGGGATGGTCAATGTCATCAGATAAAACGGATCATCAACCTCCGGATCCAGCTTTTGAGGTGATTTTGCCGGAGACACAACATGTTGTTCATGAAACAAAGTTAAATGGCCTAATTTGAGGCACGCTAAATGAATTAATTCAAAAAGAAGAAACATATAGTAAGAGTAAAGTACATGTTGTGATAAAGACTTGACCAGATGTGTCAGCCAAGCAAGGAAGGTGTGAATTGCCTGCCCCACTAAGGAAACCTCATCAGTGGGTACAGGTACGGGAGCATCTGGATCTTTAACCTCCTCCACACCCACCTTTACTTGGCCAGGAAACAAAGGAGTGTTATGAACAACAGTGAACCCCTCATAAACTCTCCCCAAGGCAACCAGGCGGGCATGATTTGCTTCGATGTACAAGCAGCACCTATCTGAGTCACCCGTCTCAGGATGGTTTTCTAAGGGGTCAACACAGCTCTCATTTGTGCTTACTCAAGGACCTGAGGGACCAACCAGAGGCTCCAGAGGCAGTGTAAGTCCCTGAAATTGCATCTGCTATTGAAACTAGGACTAAATCTAGCTGAATGATGCCATGAGCTGCCGAGTCATTTTTTCTATGATCGACTCCTTTAGCTGGTCCCTGATTTGCTGGGTCAGCTGCTGCAATTCTTCAGGAGGTAGCGAGGAAGAGCTGTGGGACGTCCGTGGAGCCGATTCGAAGTATTGCTTGATGGTGACACCGGCTCCAGCAGCACGGACACGTCCAGGGTGCTCTGGACATCCAATGGCAACAGTGAGAACATCCTGACGTCCATAGGGGATGAAGGATCCCTGTGTCGCCTGCTCCTCAAAGGAATCCTGCACAGAAAAGACATAGTTGCACTTGACATTCACAAAATATTGAAATATAATACTTTGTGGCCTCAGTCGTCATCTCCCCTGTTTTCTTGGTGCGGGCCATCTTCCACTTCACGTGGCGTCTGACGGGGGATGGAGGGTTGATGACACCATCAACACTTCCTGACTGTGCAGCTTCCTCCAGCTTCTTCTTCGTCTTTTCAGCCAGGAGCTTCTGCTCCAAATATTCATAACCCCCACAAGAAAAAACATGGGGGACAGTGTTCTGTTTCTGGATGGCCTGTGCCTTTCTTTGCACATCCTGCAAAAATAAAACAATAATGTTTGAAATTGCTAGAATGAATTATAACAAGTTAATGTTTTTTGAAAAACAACTTAAATGGCAAGGTACATACCTCCCAAGAAGGGTCTCTGCGAGTCTGGCAAAACTGGGCCCATTTTTCCTTGCTTATGTTGTATTTCTCACAGACAGTGTCATCCACACCGTCCTAATCGGCTGCAAGGGCCCATTTCCTCGTGAGGTCTGATTTAAACTGCCTCTATCTCTCGCCAACAGTCTGAAGTAAATTCTTTTTCGTCCTACTGTCAAAAGCCTCTGGGATTTCAAATTCCGCTTGACAATAACAAATAAGGTTTATTTGTTACAATAATGTATTTTTTGGCTATTAATTAAAGAACATCAAATAAGAAAAGAAAAATACCTGAATATCCTCCCAAATCAAGTCCTTCTGAGCAGTAGAGACCTCCTTCCAATTCTCGAACGTCACGTCCACCTTATCACGCGCCACAATCCCCAAATATGTTCTTAATTTCTTCCTGTGGGGATCGTCAGCCTTGCCGGTAGCAGGATCAACGTGGACCACTGGTCTCTCAGCACCAGGTGGTCTAGTAGACAAGGATTGTAGACGTGAGGCTTTCCATGTTCCCTTCACGGCAGGCGACGAAGCTGATGCGTCGGAAGGAGGAGGAGGAGGAGGAGGAGGAGGAGGAGGAGCCATGATCCTACATACAAAAAACCAGGGTTAATAAATATTACAAAAACAACTATATGACTTATGTAAATGAATCTAGCAAAATCAAATATATCAATAGAAAATTACATTAGACGATATTAATTAATTCTCCTTCATCATGATCATTACGATTAGCATGAACGTCGTCGGCTTCTTCTTCTCCGACAACGTTAGGAGTGATTTGTGTGGACAAAGGAATAACATAGGTGTCCATGTATGAATCATCATCTTCTACATTAACACCAATTGTTTTGCCCTGTAGAACCATGCACCACCTTTCATCACAAGGGTCTTGCACATAAAATACTTGTCTAGTTTGTTCTGCCATGATGAAAGGGTCATTGTGGTAACCAAGTTTCTTTAGGTCTACCAATGTAAACCCTATATCATTAGTGCACACACCGATGTTGCTATCAACCCATTTACATTTGAAAACACAAACAGTAAATTTCACATAGTTAAGCTCCCAAATTTCATCAATGAACCCAAAGTAAGCGATGGAAGCTACACAGAGATTGGCGTCATGCACACTTGTGAAGTGTTGAGATTCAGCCCTTAGGGTGACCCCGCTGTTATGCACTGTACTTTTTTCGTCTTGTGCTTTTGTGTAAAATGAATACTTGTTTATGTCGTATCCTTGCTAAGTTATAACATTTCTTTTAGGCCCATCTGCTAGCTTTCTTAATGTTTCTGAAGTAGTTTCATCTGCAAAGATTGTATCTTTAAACCAATCATAGAAAGTCTTGTTATGCTTTTTCAACACCTAATTCTTTGACATTTTTGGATTATTTTGTTTGACTAAAGCTTCATGCTTAAGTATGTATGGCAAAACTTCATTACTGTTGTTCAAGTCATACAAGTGAGCTTGTAACAAATCTTCTAAAGTTGGAGTGATCACATGCAGTCCTCTTAAGCCCTTACCACCCACTCTGTCATCATGTCGAGACTCAGGAAGGCCAACAAGTTTAGCCTTCTCAATGTATTATGAACAAAATTCACTGGCTTCTTCTGCAATGTAACTCTCAACAATAGATGCTTCTGGACGATATAGATTCTTCGTATACCCTTTTAAGATCTTTATGTATCGCTCAACCGGGTACATCCACCGCAAATAAACAAGACCACAACATTTGATTTCTCTGACCAGATGCACAATCAAGTGAATCATGATGTCAAAGAAAGCAGGGGGAAAATACATCTCCAACTGGCACAGTATAATTGCGGCCTCATTTTCCTGCTCATCAAACTTGACAGGATCAACGACTTTGCTACATATGGCATGGAAGAAAAAACACAGGCGAGTTATGGCTAACCGGACTTTGTTTGGCAAGATGTCTTGTATAGCCACGGCTAACAATTGTTGCATCAACACGTGGCAATTGTGAGACTTTAACCCTACAAGCTTAAGCTCCTTCAACTGCACAAGGCTCTTAATATTTGAAGAGTATCCTTGTGGAACCTTCACCCGACGAAGACACTAACAAAAACTTATCTTCTCCTTTTTGGACAAAGTATGACAAGCTGAGGGCAAGTAAATTTTCTTCCCATCAGACCTTGGATGCAACTGTGATTGTATCCCTATCTCAGCTAGATCTTGACGGGTATTCAAGCCATCCTTCGTCTTGCCTTGAATGTTAAGGAGCGTCCTAATCGCACTGTCACATAATTTTTCTCCACATGCATAACATCAATACAATGTCTAACGTCCTGATCAGGCCAACACGGAAGATCAAAGAAAACAGACCTCTTCTTCCATATACAAGTCTTACTTTTATCCTTCTTTTGGGTCTTTCCAAATACAGTATTCAGGTGTTGAACCCGCTGGTACACCTGCTCACCAGTCAATGGTATCGGCGCAATATCGTGCTCTTGAGTTCCATTAAAAGCTTTTTTCAGTCGTCTGTAAGGATGATTGGGTGTTAGAATACGGCGATGTCTACTGTAGACTATTTTTCTTCCATGTTTTAGTTGTATGTAGCTTGTGTTTAATTCACAAATGGGGCATGCATGATGACCCTTAACACTGTAACCGCTGAGATTCCCATATGCTGGAAAGTCATTAATGGTACAAAAAAGCATTGCACGCATTTCAAACGTCTCCTTGCGAAATGCATCAAACACTAAAACCCCCTTGTCCCACAACTTTCTCAGGTCTTCAACCAGTGGACTTAGATAAACATCAATGTCATCTCCTGGCTGTCTTGGGCTCGATATCATCTTAGAAAACATCATGTATTTTAGCTTCATGCACAACCAAGGAGGCAATTGTAAATTACTAGCAGAACTGACCATGAACTGTGTTGAGTGCTTAAGGTGTCATATGGATTCATTCCATCAATCTTCTTCCACTGCAAGCAATCAGCCGGATGACAGACCATTCCATCAGAAATCCTTCCATTTGCATGCCATGTAAGGTCTTTTGCGTCATCCTCATTAGCAAAAAGACGCTTAAACCTTGGAATGATTGGAAGATACCACAAAACCTTTGCTGGAGGGCCCTTCTTTGAGTTTTCATCAGAACTGCTTTCCTCTTCATCCTTCACTTTGTACCGTGAACTCCCACAGATAGGGCATTTGGACATTTCTTGGAATTCATGCCTGTATAGTATGCAATCGTTGGGGCAAGCATGAATCTTCTGATACTCCATACCCATGGGACACAATATCTTTTTTGCCTTATAGTAATTTTTAGGCAGCGTGTTGTCCTTTAGAAGAAGATTGTGCACTACCTCAAGCAGTGAGGTAAAACTTTTGTCACTCCACCCATACCTGGCCTTCACATTTGTAGAAGCAAAGCTTCATGATGAGTCAAGATTGATTCAAAGATGTTTTGATGATAACAAAGGTGATGACAAAAAGCTCAAAGGTCAATCAAAGAATGAGTTCAAGATGTTCAAGATAGAATCAAGAACACTTCAAGATTCAAGAGGAAAGTTGATTTCAAGAATCACTTCAAGATTCAAGAGGAAAGTTGATTTCAAGAATCAATAATCAAGAATCAAGATTCAAGGATCAAGCTTCCAAGAATCAAGATCAAGATTCAAGACTCAAGATTCAAGAATCAAGAGAAGACTTAATCAAGATAAGTATGAAAAGGTTTTTTCAAAAACTGAGTAGCACATGGATTTTTCTCAAAACATGTTTACCAAAGAGTTTTTACTCTCTGGTAATCGATTACCAGATTGTTGTAATCGATTACCAATAGCAAAATGGGTTTGAAAAAGTTTTCAAATGAATTTACAACGTTCCAATTGATTTAAAAAAAAAAGTTGTAATCGATTACAATGTTTTGGTAATTGATTACCAGTGCCTTTGAACGTTGAAATTCAAATTCAAATGTGAAGAGTCACATCCTTTCACATAAAATCTTTGTGTAATTGATTACACTGATTTGGTAATCGATTACCAGTGATTGTTTCTAAATAAATCAAAAGATGTAACTCTTCAAATGGCTTTTGACTTTTTCAAATTGGTTTTAAGTTTTTCTAAAAGTCATAACTCTTCTAAATGGTCCTCTTGACCAGACATGAAGAGTCTATAAAAGCAAGACTTTGTTTTGCATTTTAATAACAATCAAATCAATCCAATCAATCTAATACAATCCTTTACAAGCCTTGAATCTCTTTGAACTTCTTCTTCTTCTTTGTGCCAAAAGCTTTCCAAAGTTTTCTGGTTTTCTAAACCTTGAAAACTTGTACTATTCATTCTTTTCATCTCTTCTCCCTTTGCCAAAAAGAATTCGCCAAGGACTAACCGCTTGAATTCTTTTTGTGTCTCTCTTTTCCCTTTTCCAAAAGAACGAAGGACTAACCGCCTGAATTCTTTTGTGTCTCCCTTCTCCCTTGTCAATGAATTCAAAACGACACAGTTTGAGAATTCTTTTGATTCTTCCCTTTCCCTTATACAAAAGTTTTCGAAGGACTAACCGCCTGAGAATTCTTTTGTATCCCCATTCACAAAGTATCAAAGGTTTAACCGCCTGAGATCTTTGTCTTAACACATTGGAGGGTACATCCTTTGTGGTACAAGTAGAGGGTACATCTACTTGGGTTGTTGACTGAGAATAAGAAAGGGTACATCTCTTGTGGATCGGTTCTAGTGGAGGGTACATCCACTTGGTTCAAAGAGAACAAGGGAGGGTACATCCCTTGTGGATCTTTCCTTGTAAAAGGATTTTTACAAGGTTGAAAAGAAATCTTAAGGATCGCAGGTTGCTTGGGGACTGGATGTAGGCACGGGTTGTTGCCGAACCAGTATAAAAACTCTTGTGTGTTTGTCTCCTTCTTCCCTACTCTTTTACTTTCCGTTGTACATTTTAATTTCCGCTTTTACTTTTAGTTAAGTTTCTCTTCTACTCTTTATTCACTTAACAACATAGTAAAAGCCTTAGAAGAGTAAATTTTTAATTAGTAAAGGTTTAGGAATAATTAATTCAACCCCCCTTCTTAATTATTCTGAGGCCACTCGATCCAATAACATTATCTAGACTTAACACTATAGACAACAGGGTTAAAGAATTCTTGCACCCCGTATACAAAGGCTTTTTTGAATCACTCTGCAATCCTTCATACATAGGGGCATGTGCTTACTGAAAAGACTCTTGTCCAAGGTCATGAATCAGGTCCTCCAAGCAATCTCCCATTTCTACATCAAAGGGTTCAGCTTGGGACCCACTCTGCATGTCTGTCACTTCACCATGCCATATCCACGTCGTATAATTCTTCTTAATCCCATCACACAATAGATGCTCCCGTATGTCGTCCAGTAGTTGTCGTCTTCCGTTCAAATAGTTGATGGAAGGACAATAATATTTTCCTTCTTCATTTGGTCGACCTCTTTCTGAAGAAAATTACAAGAACTGCTCGACGCCATCCTCATATTCTGGGCTCATGCGACTTTGATTCATCCAACTTTGATCCATCTAAGCAATTCCATGCATGAAAATCTCACTTTTATATTTATAGGTGTGACCCTATCTCATTTAGGAAGGTTGTCTTTTATGTTAGCTTCATACGTCAGGGTTAGCATTATTTTGAAAATTTTGACTAAATTTTGGCAGCATTTCGCATTGGTCTCCAAGTACACGACATGACATCGGTGAAAGTAATTTCCCGATAATCAAGTATGCACTCAGAGAACAACTTGAAATGCATTGTACCGAAATTCCATCAAATTAATCAAAATAATAATAACCTTAACGAATGAATCTAACATAAAAATACCAGTCTCCCCAAACTGTCCAAACGGACAATTCAAGACTAAATTCAATGACTAATGCAAACTGTCCGCAAGAATCATTGCATTCAATCTCAAACGGGAATCTAAGGTTCACTCAGGATGAACAACAGTTGTTTATATAGAAAATTGTATTGATGACGTACAAGAACATACAAAATCTAAATTTCGATTACAGACAATTTAGACTTTGAAGAAATAAGGCTTGTTTGCATTTATATATATAGAAAAGATATTGGGAGAGAGGAACATCTTCTCATTTATAACAAAATTAGGGTATATGAGCATTGTGTGGTAACATATATTAACAATGACAGTAACATATATTCACTTATAGTAGGTTTCTATCATAAACCAAAAATGACAGTAACATATATTAACTTATATATGAATTACTAAGTTAAATCCTTGAAGAGTAGCCAATGCAGTTGAATTTTCTGCTCCAAGAAAACTCTGTAAAAACCAGTCAACAGTTATTAGCATAAATACTAGATAAAGTTGGTGAAAGTAATTAAGCAAAGTACTATGTTATGAGCAGGTATATTCAGAAAAAATAGCTCACCTAGATGGAAAAGGCTAATAAGCAGAAAAATGAAGGTAGTAGCTATATATAGTATCTAAAAACAAGGCGGTGCAATAATTAGGGGGAATGGAAAGGAAAAGTGGGAGTGGTTTGATGGGTTTGTGTTTGGTTTGGACTTTGGAAATTGAAATTGAAATGGTGGAGTGAGGAGTTGAAGTTGAGAATATATATAAAAAATGGTAGTGAGTGATGTGAAGGTGGCCAGTGGACCAGAAAATGGTAATACCTAGGTAGTTGAAATGAAAAGGAGAGAAGGCTTTATATATGGATGGTAAGAAAGAAGTACTGAAGGGTCAAGTAGAGACCATTGTCACTATGTGTGTGTGTGTGTGTGTGTGTGTGTGTGTGTGTGTGTGTGTGTGTGTGTGTGTGTGTGTGTGTCTCCATCTGTTGGACTCAACCATTATAATCACCATCATTGTAGGACAAGTAGTTCTTGTTTCTGGTCTCAGGTTATTGGCTTCAGTTTTTTCTTAAAACCAGCACTACTGCAGCTAAGTTTTGGTCTATAACGCTCTTTTTTCTTCAATCTAAACAATGAATTACTCACTCTTATACCAAAGTGTTTTGTTGTAAGTACCAAACTTTAATGGATGAAAAATAGAAAAAGTACAACCAAAACCAAACTAAAATGGAGGAGGAGTGCCCTTAGAGCCAAAGGCACTGGTGCATTAAGGTAAGACAAATATACAAGAAAATAAAATGAAAAATGGAACTACAGTCACTAAACTTTAAACTAATCATCACATAGCAACTCCAAATAAGTTCAAACTTCGAAGTACTCAATTTTCCTCTCTTTTCATCCCTAAGAGATACCTGATCCCAAAATTATCTATCCTTAATGTTAACTCGTGTACAATTGTAAATCCTAAATCTCCATACCTTAAACTCAGGCAAGGGAGGGATAGTTATGGCAAAGTGACAAAGGAAGATATTTCCTATGAATTTTGTAGGTTTTTTGTAAAATTTCTCAAAAGCAGCTTTCACACAAAGAGGACAGACATCAGATATTTATTTAACATGAATACTCTATGACACCTCTTCCACAGTTCTTACTTGTCAAATTTAATATGAAATTAAAATCAACCATGAAATTTCCCAAACATAAAGTTTTGTGGCACACTGGCACTTAATATTCACAAATGTATTATAATTTTGCATTGGACCAAGTTTATACATTGATAATTTTATTAGCAGAAACAAGATGCAGCTTGGCATACAAGTCAATTAGATGAAAACAATAATACAACAGAGGAAGAATAAAAGGGGCGACACATGAGGTTAAATGGAGTGATTTTAATGATGAATAAAGAGACATGAAGATAATGACAACAACTACTTTACTTAAATGGAGGCGACACATGCACTCTTTTTTTGTTTTATTTACTTTCAGGTTGTAGCTGCTGACTCATTGGATGAAGAATTGTTGATCAAATAACTCGTCATAATTGAATTCAAATGAAGACAGGCTCTATGATTTATTCATTATTGAATGTACCTAGATTTAGAATACAAACCTTAGCTAATTGCTGGGGTGAAACCTTCCACAGTTTCAGTACAACTTGTGGAAACAATTCTAGCATCAGGCTGCTTAGTTCTAGAATTAATGGTCTGCAGGGAGGACAGAGAAAGAAGTGGACAAGACCTAAAACTACAAATATACAAGGCAAGGGGAGCACCAAATCAAAAAGTATCAACCATTAGATTTTGAGTGAAACCATTTTAGCAAATGCTACTGTAAATGTAAATAAAACACAACTAGATCAATCCCAACAAATTCAATATTGTGACATACAAAAGATTGTTGAGAATAAAGACTTGTCATGCTATACTGTTATTGTTTTTCATAACGAGACCACAAGGTTTAGCAGAGAGAATGACAGAATCATTGAAATTGCACTTGGAGATGTTCAGGGTGGTGAGAACACCACTTTTCAGACTCTTCTATCTCACCAACAATCTCAACTAGCCCCCTTTTCGCTAACTGTTAGAATACAAATGTAACTAAATGATTAACAACTTCTCTAATAACTAATTATTGTGCCAGTTTGGGATCTCTCAGTTGTGGCCCATCCTATTTGCTTCTAATATAGATCTACTTAATCATTGACTTCATTGGCATGGATCACAAATTTCAGCATCAAAAACTCAATAAATGGAATAAAAAGGGTTAAGAAATATCAAAACACAAGAGATAAGAATAAAAAGGTTCCAATCCACGAACTAAGAAAGAACTCTCACTTACCACATAGGATAATCTCAAATTTCATCCAAATCTATCTTTACAAAATGTTTAGAGCATCATATTTATATTCCTAACTAAAAAGGTCCATTTGGCACAAGAGCCCAACAAGCTAAACATACTTATCTTCTACAATTCAGGTCTGTGTGTGTGTGTGTGGCTGTGTGTATGTGATGAGGGTGTGTGTGTGTGTATTTGTCATGAGGGTGTGTGATTAGGGTTTGTGTGTGTGTTTGTGATGAGGGTGTACGTGTGTGTGTGTGTGTGTGTGTGTGTGTAATCAGGGTGTGTGCGTGTGATTAGGGTTTGTGTGTGTGTCATGAGGGTGTCTGTATTTGGACAACTTCTGAAATTCAGGTGTGTATGTGTGTGTGTGGCTGTGTGTGTGTGTGTGTGTGTGTCTCAATCATGAACTTGACCATCATAGGTATAACATAGTGAAATGACTTGCATCTGCATGAGGAATGGGATGAACAAGTCATTCACAGGAACATGATAAGTTGGTTGATATTATAGCCTAGTAGAACACAGGGTCCACAGTATCCACCTATGGTTAGACAGGGCTCATATTATAGCCTCCACCGTTGATGATGAGGTTCAGAGCCATTATCAGTTGGGAAACACAGGGAAGCCTCTCTATAGTATGAATTTGGATGAGCTTCAGAAAAATGTGATCTCAGCTGATTAGAGTGGACAACTTCTTCGAGACCCTTCATCTGATCATAATAATTCATTTATTTTTTGTAGCAATGGTAGTTTGAATAATGTCACATTGAGCAACAAAACTAATAATGATAGTATTAGTGAGTCTTAGAGGAAGTTTGTTCTCGAAGAACAGGTGAGCAGGTCTATGGACACCCCCTTGAAGCAACAACCTAGTTTGGGGGAAAACCTAGAAAATTTTCTAGCTCCTGCAGGTGTGATCAATGTAGGAGATCATCAAGATCACAATGTTAATGTTGTTATTGGTGGTGATACTCATCATCAGAACCTGATGGGAATGGATCCAATAGTAATGCCTTCACAACAAGAACATTGGTTGCAAATGCAAATTCCTGCAGCTATTAACATACACCAACACGGAGGGGTCCTTGTCCCTAAGACTTATGAACAGATGGGGTAAAGAAATTTGTTGGAGGGCCACCCATCACTCACATATTCTAAGTCCACATAAATATATTTAAATATATGTGATGATGGTGTGATGATAAGATGTCTCAGTTCATGTCTTAAACCAAACACAACCAATGGGAACAAAAAGGTAAAAATGAAATGGTGGTCGGATTTTTTGGTTTTGAGAGTTAAAATTGGAATATGTTCTGTTCCTTTTGGAGTTACATGAGGCCAACATTTTTTATAACCGTGACTTTAAGTGCTAACCAAAGACTACTCTTCTAGAAAAGTGATTCAACATAAAATAAAATTGAGATCAAATAAGAGATTATAACTCATGATTGAGGTGTACCATATCTGTTGATCTAGCTAAAGGACATAAATGTTATGGTTAAAGTTGAGATTCACAAATAATGGGGAATGTGTTCATAACAGACTCAGATTCCATTAAGAAATTATATAGCATTACCGGATTGGATACTAAAACATATTGAATTATTGAAGTACCAATTTCCATGAATCAGGAGTTTTGTAGAATCCTATAGCTTGGTGGAATTTATTTTGGTTTTGATGAGAGAAATATAAAGAATTTATTTTGGTTTTCTTAAAATGGTGTCTCAAAAAGGTTTTAATATTTCTAATATTAATGAGAGTTCAGATTTTAGAATTCCCTTTTACAATATAAATAGATAATTAGACTCAAATTTATTTGTGTACTTACCTACATGCGATTCCTGCAGCACCAAGAGCCATGGAAAAATGCAAATGTCGCAACTAGCAAGATGCTATTGATACAGAAAGATGGATTATTATTACCTTTAAACATATCATACAAGAGTCCAGAGTCAAGTGCAGGGCGCAAGCTGGGGCTTCTCTTGCTTGAATATGTATAATCCTACATATTGGATCCTAGTATCCTAGACTTTTTAGTAGGCAATATATGTTTGTTGTAGACATTTAAGGATTCTTAGGCTTGTTTCCCCTCACTTCTCTTCAATCATTGTCATTGTGGACTTCATAAGACTGAAGCTACGTTACTATGTAAATTTTGTAACTTAAATTAATATTGGTGAGCTTTTGACTTTCAAGTCATGCATGAAAAAGAAAATAACATCGTAATTTGTTTTGTTTGGAACAGAATTTTGTGTTCCTCACATTTAAAGTATTTAATGTAGCCAATCACATAGCTTGTTTGGAGCAATGATATTTGAACATCCCTAAATATTAAACCCCTTATCAATAAGCCTATTTTTTTTCTATTTCTCTCTAATATTTAAGGGTCAGCCTATAGTGAAGAGTTGAGATAATTTGTATGAGGTCTTGGATTTAAACTTCATTGTCACCACTGTAGGAAGAAAAACACTAACTTGTAAATTGAAGGTCTTACTTAGTTGGTTAAATATGATGTGTAAGTCTTTAAATCTCTTGATATGAAATGATTTTTTTAATATGAACAAACTTATACCATTTTCATAGTAGTAGAAGCATCAATACAAGTTGGAACTAAATAATAAAAATGGGGAGTAGCCTTATATGTAGCAGCCCTTGCTAAGGAGTGAACAACCACAATTACTTGTCTCCTAATAAGCTTAATTCTAAAGTTTGAAAATAAAGTGATGGAAATATGATAGTATTATAATTTATAACTACACTATCACAATTTGATGTTGTTTTGCCACTATTAGAAAATACACTTTCAATTATGAAAAAATCAGTTTCTAAAAAAAATTAAGGTTAGGAGTTGAGGATTTAAGGCTGTGGTGGCCACAACTAGGTAGTTTTGGTGTAGTGGTGCTTGAGAGTGTAAGTGGACTTAAGGATGTGGATTTTAGGCAACCTGAGGTGCTATTGGTAAAGAAGGTTCATCAATTTGAGGTGACAAAAAGCCCACTTGAGGCATTAGCAGATATGGGACTAAATGGAGAGTACAATTTGAAGGAGTTAATGACATTGGTAAGCTTAGGAGCTGAACATGGGAGAGAACATGGAGAGCACGGAAGATTGGAGAGAAACAAATACTTGGTCTTTCAACAATAATTGGCAGCAACAATATGCAGCTACAAACCATTTTGGAAACAACAAAAACATAGCATGCAGAATAACCAATCAAGGCAGAACGAAGAAGGCAGAATAAGCAAGTAAAAACACACCATAAACACTCTGAAGTAAGGATGTGGTGGCACTAACCTTCGAGAAGCAGTTAGTCTCCGGTAACAATTTGTTTTCAAATTTGTTTCTTTCCTCCAAGGCACTACCTGCCAAAAGTTGTTAAGAAGTTCATTCTGCATCAATAAAGAGGATTCTTGAGAGTTAACATTAGGGAAAAATAGAAAAGGAAGGGATTTAGAAATGAGAGAAAGGAGGGGATGATAGAGTCCAGTTCAAACAAATCACAAAACCTGAAAATTATGTTTGGTTGTGTTTGTTCTCTCTATTATTTTTCACTCTATTTCTTTCATTTCCATTTTCTGTCTTGTACAAATGAAAAACTTGTTAAATATGATAGTTTAATTTTCTAAGTGGGGCTGATTTAAAGAATATGACAATTATCTGTATAACTATAGCAATGGTATTTTCACACCTGGGCTTTAAGGCAATTTCTGATAGTGCTGAGATCACTGATGGCTTTAATAAATACCTATTACAAATGAAACAACTAGTAACTATTTTTTTTTCTAAAAATGTCACTCAAAGAAAATGGTGCTATCAGAAGTAAAATCAATGAAAAAAAGGCACTTCTGCACAAAGCTTTCAAGCAGAAAATTGTATTCCAATATCAATAATCATTTTGAGAGTTTAGCAGTTGTTTCACCCAACAGATAATAAAGATTGATAATTAGCAATCTTGACATGTGATTAGGTGTCTGGGAGGATAACTTACGGTGGCCATGAGCTAAATGAAAATGGTGTTATCAGACAGTGCATGTATCCACGCTCGTCACACGTACCGCTAATGATAAGTCCTCCGATTCGTTGGCGCCACTAACGAAACCAACGAGTTATCATCAACGACGGGTGTGATGAAAGTTGATACCTCCAGCATCTGTTGCGGTAACTCCACAACCATACTCCAATTAGCCACAATCTATTTAAAAAAAACCATACTCAACAAGTGGCGCTATCAGTTCTCAACCAAAGTTGTGCCTGCGCTTCTACTAATTGGAGGTGGTGGCATGCTTTCAAATTCAAAGGGAAGAAGAAGAAGCAGAGAAGTTTCCATGGCACATTCAGTTTGTGGAAAAAATGTACGACTTTTTCCAAAACTATTACTATATTTTCGAATTTTGTCTCCCAAGTCCAAAGTCTTGAAAACCTTGTTTATATACACTTCTTCACGAGTACTTGTAAAATATTAGATGAGATAACTTCTATAAAAAGTTAAGTGCCTAAGTTAATTTTAGTTTATAAGAGAAACTCATTTCATTTTACTTTCTTATTTTGTTCTTCTATAAAAAAATAGTTTATTCAGAACAGAACATAAATTTCTTAGATACTATTAGAAGGTGCAGGGTTCCTTAAGTTTACATGACTTGAGTGGTGCTGAATGCTGATGTGTGGGTGCTTTGTTCTCTTAAAGCCGTATGAATTCACAGTGGGAGCTCCACCGGGAAAGGAAAGGAAGCTTCAATTTGTTGACAACCCAAATGGTTTATTCTCTGCTCAAGCAACACCAAAACCTCCAGCTACTGTGTATACAATACCGGAAGGAATGCATGGTTCAAATTAGGGGTGTGAAAAAATCAGTTTCTAAAAAAAATTAAAACCAAGCATAATCAGTTTTTAATCTAAATATAAGAATAAACTCATTTTAGGAATTCAACTGGTTGTCAAACTGCATTTTTTAATTTAAAAAAAACTGATTTTCATAATGATTTTTTAATTAATAATGAAAATGACATTTTCAACTCCAAATCAATGGTTTTCAACAAAGAAATAAGAGAGAGTAGTGATCAACAGAGACATAAGAGCATACCAATCTAGGTCTGTGTGCTGAAAGTGATGTACACAAATTGCCTGTGCTCTTTTTGTAGTATGGGCAGCAATAATTTCCCCCAGCTTACCAACGTGTATTCTGCATATTAAGGTTTCTAACGATTTTTATCCTTACATAATAAATATCCTTTTTTAACCAATAATATAAATAATGACAATGTTATTTATTACAACTAGCTAATTATAATGACTAGCTAATTATAATGACACATGACACACCAAATAATATAATCTAATCCTATTCGTTCCTAATTCCATGCATTTACTTATCACTGTTAATGAACGAAATACAAAGGAATTTACCTCAAGCTCTAATAAGAATGAAATGAAAGGTTTCATGGATTAAAAGAGAAGTTTCCCATGAAAACAAATAAGAAAGGAAGCACAGTGGAAACAATGGGAAAGAAGAGACTACTTAGGTGTTCATCCACAGAAACAACATGGCCTAAGCTATGTTGGGATTCACATTCCAGTTGATGGACAAGCTATCATGTAATGCCACAAAATCAGTCACACAGTTACACTCACATGATGAGAGTTTTTCACTTGAAATTGTGGTGCTAATGGGCGGCTACAATAGTAAAATTTTAATAAATACTCAGCATATTTCTTAATGGCAGGTCCCTTAATTATTAAGTCAAGTTCAAATTTTATGGTTGGTATTTATTCTAAGCCTAGCTTTAAATAAACTTGTTGCTGTCATAATTAATTTAGTTTTACAAGTGAAAGGATTGATTTAAGCTCTTTTTACAAATGAAGCGAAGAAGACATCAAACCATCTGATTTGAATATTAGTTTGGGTAGTATTATATGCAGAATAATTGTCCCTCTCTACACCTAGCAGCTTATATATATAATCCATGCACAGTGTTTCAAATGGCCCTACAAAAAATGTTGTTGAAGTAGTAACAATAAATATAACTGATTTCATATAATTTTACACTAATTAAGCTTAATTATTATTATAATAATATATACAATTAGTTTTACACAATTTTATATTAACTAATTTAAAAATATACATGTATATATCTCATAAATGTCTAGGGCAGGGGGACTAGACCCTTGCCCATTCCCTCTCCATCCATCCCTGAGCATGGCAGTAACCGCTCAATGGGCAACTACATTAGCCTAATGAACTCAATCGAGAAGTTTGGAAAATTTGCCAAAATGTTGCTACCTTAATTGACAATGGGGCCGATCTCTGATACTTATCTGTCTTTATTCTTGCATTTGTCAAAAATCAGTTTGCTGTCGGTTTCGAATATAACATGAGACATGTCCAAATCAGCCAACCATTGTACCCCTAGAGACAATGCAACTGATGTAGGAGTCCTCCAACAAATTTTATTTGTGTCATGCTTCCTTTGTAAATTCACTCACTCAAACAAAATTGGCAAAACTTCATGAGCAGACATATCAATAACTTACTGAATATGGAGGAATATATTGATTACGATTTAGGAATACCACATAATTTGGTTTGTAAGGTTCAAGTTTTTATGTGTATATTTGGTGTTAGGAATAAACATAATTTGGTTTGTTAGGTTCAAGCTTTTATGAAGTATTTCAAATACATGAATTGCATTGCAGCCTAGTGGTCCTTAAGGAGCATTTTAAATTACATTCGATCTATAAAATGAGCCAGCCTTGTTGCTCATGTCATATTTGGTTGCGCCTACCTTAGCTCATCTTTGGATCACTCTTTGTAAAAATAGCAGAGTAGTTTCAAATCTAGAATGATAATTAACTGTATAAAATTGATAGATAATTAGCTTAAATTATTGCAATATAATACCTTTCTCAACTTTATCATACATAATTGTCTGATGTGATTGACAGATGATCCTAAATAAGTTTGTGGAGAAATATGGAGAAGGCTTACCCAATACTCTCTTTCTTAAGACTCCAAATGTCACTGAGTGGAAATTGAAATTGGAAAAGCGTGGTGGTAAAATATGGTTTCGAGAGGGTTGGGAAGAATTTGCAGAGTTCTACTCTCTATAGCTCATGGCCATCTTTTGATTTTCATACATGAAAGAAGTTCCCATTTTCGGGTACACATTTTATTTGAGTGCCTTAGAGATAAACTACCTTCTAAAAAACAGAAGGCTAGACATCCACCAAAAATCAAGGAAATGAACCTCCAAATCAAGAAAATTTGGAAAATCACATACTATTCATCAATCTCACCCAGTACGTTCCTTCCGGATGATCCAGGTCCTACTCATACATTAATTCTATTATAAGCTTATGATCGAAAGCCATATAATCAATTATATGCCTAAGACATAATTGATTATATGTCTTTCATTTTAGAAAAAAAAAAATGTTTCTAAAGACATATACTCGATTATGCAGGTCTTAGATATAATTGATTATATGCCTTTCACTTTTTAAGGACAGTTTTCATATTTAAAAAAAAATCCAAAAATCATTATAATTTAGTTGGCGTAAAATGGGAATATAATCAGTCAACTATATATAACATGTATAGACCCTATCGGCAAACCAAAAAGAAAGCTCACCCTCACTAATCCTTGCTCCAAATGAATGAAAAGCATATTATTAGCTCTGCAAACAAAGGTAAAAACCCGAAGAGCAAAAACTTCTGGAGAAGCATTAATTGTATCACGCCTACCCATGTATGTATGTAATGCATAGCCATTCTGTTAGGCACAACAAGATGACACATGGCATCACAAGTTCACGACAATTCTACATCATCTTGCAGAAAGAATCTAAGTCTAAGACTCTAAGGTGATTAGTGATTACACCAAGTGAAGCTATAATGGCTGTCTACACAGCTTTTGTGGCAAGTCTAAGACTCTAAGGTGATCAGTGATTACACCATGTGAAGCTATAATGGCTGTCTACACAGCTTTTGTGGCAGAATATTAGCATGAATTAAAGAATCACCACGTAACCGTTTTAATTTCTGCATCCCAATGCCAACAACCGCAATCCCCTCCCAGTTTTCTATTTATTTAAACATATCTCACAATTGCATGTACAAAAACAAATGTTCAAATGCTTCTAATACCCGAGCATGTTATAGTCCTGTAGTCTATAATCATATAGGGGATCAGCCCCATCTAAATCCCAAACCCCTGCATGGTTAAAAAATAATTGATTTAATTTAGTTTCCCATTATATTATAATATTTTTTATTTTAACTCTCCTATTCATAAACAAAAAACATCCTTAATTATTCCAAAGTTTAGCAACAATAAATAAAACTTGATAAAAAAAAAATTTCTTCAAATATCAAATTCAGTATAGTATTATAATACATTATTTATTATAAGTGTTATTATTCATAATCTAAATATAATAAGATTAATTAACAGAAAAGTATTATTTAATTTAAATTTCGAATGTTTAAATAAGACATTTCATAGGTTGAGTCGAAGCAATAGGAGTAAAGGTGTAGTTATGCATGATAGTGTAATTTTGGATAGTAATATAGTGCATATTGAATTCATTGCTGATTCTGTTTCTGAGCCAGTTGTTATTGCTTTTGATTATGAAAAGATTAGTGTTGATATAATGGCTGATAACAATCGAACTCTCAAGGAATTGGCTACACCAAATATTGTGTATCAACTTTGGTGTATTCAATATCCTAAGACTGAGGTTAAATATGAGCTAAAGTCCGGACTAATCCATTTCTTGTCAAATTTTCATGTTCTTGCAGGTGAAGATCCACACAAGCATCTTAAGGAGTTTCATGTAATGCGTTCCACCATGCGACCACATGACATTCATGAAGATTATGTGAAGCTAAAAGCATTCCCATTCTCTATGGATGGTGTGGCTAAGGATTGGTTGTACCTTCAACTAGATACCATCAACACTTTGACCGATATGAAAAGAAGATTTTTAGAGAAATTCTTCCCTGCATCCAAAACAACATCCATCTAGAAAGAAATTTGTGGTATAAGGCATCAACCTGGAGAGGCATTATATGAGTACTGGGAGAGATTCAACAAGTTGTGTGCTACTTGTCCTCACCATCAAATCTATGAGCAATTGTTGATTCATTGTTTTTATGAATTGCTGGTGTTAATAGACAAAAGTAAGATCGATGCAGCTAGTGCAGACGCTTTAATGGGAAAAACTCCTATTGTTGTTAGAAAATTGATTTCCAACATGGCGGTAAATTACTAGTAATTTGGTACTAGAGTTGTTGTGCCATCCAGGACTGCTGCAAATGAAGTTTCTATTTCTATGGTTGCTGATAATTAGAGGCTAGAGAATAAACTTACAAAATTGACATCCCTTGTAAGACAGCTAGCCATTGGTTAACAACAGAATGTGATGACAGCCAATCAACCAAGGTTGTGTGGTGTCTGTTGTGCACCTGATCATCCAACAGATGCATCTTCCACACTCTAAGAAACAAAACAAGTTGTTGATGTTTCTACCATGCAATCTAGATAACCATTCAGATTTCAACAACAATAATACAATCCTTACTGCAACACCTACAATCTTGGTTAGATAGATCATCCGAACTTGAGGTATGGTCTTGGTCCACAACAACAGTAGTCATTCAGACAACAATAGTTTCATCCTTCCACCATCAAATATCAAGCTCTTCCTTTCAGACAACAACAATAGTGATTCCAATAGTCTACACCTACACCTGCACAACCTGTGCAAAATAATAGTTTCGGACCTTCCTTGGAGGAGCTGATGAAGAAAATGGTCACCAGTAACATTTAGTTTCAACAGAATGTGAGTGCCACTATCCAGTCATCCAAGACCTACAAACCTAGATTGGATAATTAGCTACAACTGTCAATCAATTACAACAACAAGTTTTTGGCAATATTCATGCATAACCAATTATCAATCCAACGGGGAATGCGAGTACTATTACCTTAAGGAGTGAGTGGCAGAGAGTTTCCAAAGCCAACAAATGTTGGTACCAAAATTGATGATAGTGCCAAAACAAATTTTGCACCAAAACAAACTCTTCTACCTTTTCCTTCTAGATCCATTTCTACAAAGAAAATGGAGTTTGGTTTTGATCTTCTTGAGACTTTCAGGAGGGTGGAAGTCAATATTCCCTTCTTGGATGCCATCAAGCAAATTCCAAAACATGCAAAGTTCTTGAAGGATTTGTGCACCCATAAGAAGAAGCTTAAGGGAAATGAGCAAGTGAAATTAGGCAAAAATATTTTTGCACTTATATAGAGCAAAAGTGTTATTGCCATTCCACCATCCACCTTGCCACAGAAGTGCAAAGATCCTGACACTTTTATTGTCCCTTGCACCATTGGAGATTGTACTTTCACAGATGCCATGCTTGACCTTGGAGCCTCAATTAATGTCATGCCCACATCAATTTACAGATCATTACATCTTGGTGATTTCAAACCCACTAGTGTTGTCATCCATCTAGCCAATCGGAGTGCTGCAATTCCACTTGGAGTTATTGAAGATGTGCTTGTGCGAGTTAAGGATCTGAATTTTCCAACAGATTTTTTCATTTTGGATATAGAGAATAAGTCTTCTAGCCATGGGCCCACATTGATCCTAGGGAGACCATTCTTGATGACAGTTAGGACCAAAATTGATGTGCATGCAGGAACTCTTTCCATGGAGTTTGGTGATGATGTTGTGCATTTCAACATTTTTTAGGCCATGAGACATCCTATAGAAGAGCATTGATGATTCAGTTGATAGTGTAGATATTTGTACAAATTTATTTTCTTATTTTTTTGAATTTTATGACTTTGATCTTGGTTATTTTGATTGTGCCTATAATGATTCTAATGATTCTGCTAATGTGTGTAGTATTTGTGCAAAGATTTCTTCTGCAATTCATTCTAATTGTGATGCAGGTGCAAGTCCTGATCCTATTATTTCTCTTCCACCAACCGACAACCTTCCCTTGCCTTCCACCATTCAGCCACCTTCCTTGGAGCTGAAACCACTACATGAGCACCTTAAGTATGCCTATTTAGATGATGCTTAAAAGCTCTCAGTCATCATATTCAGTAGCCTTTCACTTTAGCATGAGGATAAGTTGTTGCACGTTTTGAGAGGCCACAAAAAGGCCATTGGGTGGACACTTGTTGACCTTTCTAGAATAAATCCTTCCATATGCATGCATCGAATACTCTTGGAGGATGATTCCAGGCCTGTAAGGCAGCCACAGAGGAGGCTGAATCCTACCATTCTTGATGTGGTGAAAAAGGAGGTGATGAAGCTATTAGATGCACAAATCATTTATCCCATTTCAGATAGCACTTGGGTTTCACTTGTCCAAGTAGTCCCTAAGAAGTTGGGCATCACTGTTGTAAGGAACTAGGATAATGAGTTGATCCTGACTAGAGTGGCCAATAGTTGGCGAGTTTGCATTGATTATAGGAGACTGAACCAGACAACTCGCAAGGACCACTTCCCTTTCTCATTCATTGATTAGGTTCTGGAGAGATTGACATGCAAATCACATTATTGCTTTCTTGATAGTTTTTCAGGTTACATGCAGAATCATATTGCACCAGAGGACTAGCACTAGACCACATTCACTTGTCTATTTGGCACATTTTCCTACACTAGGATGCCCTTTAGCCTATGCAATGCTCCTGACATCTTCCAAAGGTGCATGGTGAATATATTTTCTGATTTATTAGAGAGTTGCACAAAGGTGTTTATGGATGATTTCACTGTTTATGGTTCCTCCTTTGATGCATGTTTGGATAGCCTCTCTAGAGTTCTTGACCGATGCACTGAGACTAACCTTGTTCTTAACTTTGAAAAATGTCATTTTATGGTCCATGAAGGTATAGTCTTAGGGCGTTTGGTCTCTAGTAGAGGTATTGAGGTCGATAAGGCCAAGATCGATGTTATTACTTCTTTTCCTTATCTTGCTTTTGTACGGGACATACGTTCTTTTCTTGGACATGTAGGTTTTTATAGGAGATTCATCTAGGATTTCAGCAAGATTTCCCTCCCATTGTCCAAGCTTCTTCAGAAGGATGTAGATTTTGTGCTTGACCAGCCTTGCAAAGAGGCATTTGAGGAGGAGGCTTACCACCTTTCCCATCATGCAGCCTTCGGATTGGGAGCTTCCCTTTTAGCTCATGTGCAATGCCTCCAACAATGCACTTAGGGCTATTTTGTCCCGAAGAGTTGATAGACTATCACATGTCATTGCTTATGCCTCACGCACCTTGGATGTAGCCTAAGTTAAATACACTACCACCAAAAAGAAGCTTTTAGCTATTGTTTTTGCATCAGATAAATTTAGATCTTATTTGCTTTGCTCCCATATTACTGTCTTTACTGACCATGCAACCTAGAGGTACCTGTTGAAGAAGCCCAATGCTAAACCTAGATTGATCAGGTGGATGCTTCTTCTTCAGGAGTTTGATATTGAGATCAAAGACAGGAGTGATGCAGAAAACTAGTTGTTGATCATTTGAGTAGGATTGAGGGATCTATTGATTCCCTTCCTATTAAGGATAACTTCCCTAATGAGCATTTGATGCAGTTGCATTCATCAAATGTCACACCTTGGTTTGTTGATATTGTGAATTTCATTGTTGCATCTGTTGTCCCACCACATGCATCTAGTTCTCAAATAGATAAACTTAAGAGTAATGCCAAATATTATGTGTGGGATGGTCCTTGCTTGTGGATGTTTGGTAGTGACTAGGTGATGCACAGGTGCGTCCTCGATCGTGAGATTCAGTTTATTCTTCAGTTTTTTCATGGCACGCCTATTAGCGGTCATTTTGGTCATCAACATACCGTTAGGTGGATCTTAGACTATGGGTTCTATTAGCCCACCATTTTTAGAGATGTTCATCATTTTTCCACCACCTGTGAGCAATGTCAAAGAGTGGGAAAGACCATTACACAAAAGCATGAGATGCCCCAACAACCCATTATTTTTTGTGAGATTTTTATGTTTGGGGTACTGATTTTATGGGTCCATTTTGTATTTCTCATGGTTTTTCATATATCTTACTTGTTGTTGATTATGTTTCTAGGTGGGTTGAAGCTAAGGCCACCAAAACTAATGATTTTAAAGTTGTTGCGGATTTTGTGACATCTAACAATTTTTGCAGGTTTAGTGTGCCTAGAGCCATTATTAGTGACCAAGGGAGCCACTTCTATAACAGCTCATTGGCATCCTAGCTCTAGAAGTATGGGGTTGTGCATAGAGTTGCTATAGCTTATCATCCCTAAACTAATGGGCAAGCAAAGGTTTTTAATAGAGAGATCAAGCAAGTGTTGCATAAGGTAGTGGAGCCCAACAAGAAAGATTGGAGCAAGCTACTTGAGGATCCTCTATGGGATTACATGATCGCTTACCGAACACCTTTAGGGATGTCTTCCTATAGGGTGTTTTTTGGAAAGGCATGTCACCTTACAGTGGAGATTGAACACCGTGCTTATTGGGTGGTGAAGGGTTGTAACATGAAATTTGATGAAGTGGGCATGGAAAGGAAGCTTCAATTGCAAGAACTTGAGGAGATCCGCTTAGAAGCATAAGAGAACTCCAAGATTTACAAGGAGAAAGTGAAGAGATTTCATGACTCCAGAATTCTTAGGAAGGAGTTCCATATTGGCCAAAAAGTGTTCTTGTTTAACGCTCGCCTCAAGCTTATTTCCTGTAAACTTCGATCTAGATGGGATGAACCTTTTGTTATTACTAATGGTGCAGTTGAAATTAAAAATGAAGTTATCGGCAAAGTCTTCCAAGTGAACAGTCACCAACTCAAGCTTATTCATGAGAGCCCCCAAGTGAAGGAGGAATTGGTGGTGAACCTCTCTTTAGTCTTGCCAATTTTATGTGATGATGTGCCTTGAATGACAGGAGTTTCCTTCCCTTTTCTTTTATTGTGGTCTCTTTGTTTGCATTTCTTACATGCTCACAATGAGGACAATGTGCATTTCAAGTGTTAAGGTAGGGTTTAGGGAAAAAAAATAATTTTCTATTTTTCTATTTTCTGCTTTTTGTTTTTACTGTTTTTGTTATTATTTCTATTTTTGTATATTGTTTTAATTTTTGTGTCTGTATCTATTTTCTGCTTCTGTTTAGCTATATTTTGTTCTATTTTCTGTATCTGTATGTTGTTCTGCTTTTTTTTTGTATTTTTTTTGGTTTTACTATTTTTAGATATAGAAAAAAATAATAAGGATTTTTGCAGTTGCTGTTTTTTAATGTTTTTGTTGAATTTATACATTTTTTTCATGTTTTTCATAGGATTTCTAATTTGTATAAAGTGTGCGAGATGTACCATTTTTAGTTGAGAGATTTCATGCATTTGACTGAGCATTTGTAATTTAGTATTTTTATATTATTCTTAGCTTATTTGACCTCTCTTTGACTCTTATTTTCTCACCTTAACTTAGTTTTGATCTTAGGCAAATGATTGAGCTTAATTGATAATTGTTGTTTATTTTTGGATTTTGTACTTACTTGATCTATCTGCCTTGTGCAGGGTCTATAGATACTAAAAAGATCCAAATGGATCATGCGAGTAGTACGTGGAAAGCTAAGAAAAGGATTTTCAATTTTGTCAAAAATAAGCTTGGGCCAATTTGGCCATTTCGAGGGTTAAATTGAGCTTGGAAGTCAGAATATATGTACTTGAGTAATTGGGCTGCGAGTTTGGACTTTGTTTTGTGTAATTAATTTAATTACGTAGATTAGATTAGCCTAATCTAGGCTCATCCCTTCCTTTTGAGTAGTCACTATATATATATTAGTGGAAGTTAGTTAGTTAGTTACTTCATTTTATACAAAAGCATATTTAGTTACTTATTGTGTAAGCTTTATGATTAAACTCTTTTTTCTCTTTTTCTCTTAATTGTTCTTCATTCTTCTTTCTCTTTTCACTTTTGTTCTTCCTTGTTCTTGCAAAAATTTCATTGCTCTTTCCCTAGTGATGATCATGGCTCTTCATGAATCACACCACCGTGGAAGAGAAGATCCTCATGGAGCTAACAACAGTGCTTACTTCCACTCACAGCAACGACCAATAAGACTGGACAAAAGAGGTAATGGACTTCGAAGAAGTAGAGTAACTTGTTTACTTAAAAACAACATTAGTCAAAGTGTTGTGTGATAATAAATTTTATGTTCATTAATAAAATAATTTAAAAAGTTTCAAAATCTTGTTATGTATCTTTTTCTAGTGCAAACCAAAGATTGCACAATATAAAGAGTATTATAGTAAAATTTACATTATTTTGTCCAATACATAAACACATCAAACAAGATACAACACTGAATTACTTATAATGTATATTGACTACCAAAATTATCATGTGACTCAGTTACTTGTTCAATGATGTTTTATCTGTCTTATTTTTTTAACAAATCAAGCACATCCTTAATAATTACTTAAATGAGTCGAGTCATGTTCCAATAGGCGGAGGAAGAAGTTTTTCTTTCTTTTTTTAGACAAGTTATACTTTTTACGTAGATAATACTTTGAGTAGATATTATTAGTTTTTTTTTATAGGAGATCATCTTGCTAGAGTCAAACTCTTCCTCCATATTTAACACAGCTGTGCTACGTACCCCAGCACAGGCTAGGAGCAGATCTAGAAATCTTAAAGAATGGGGCAAAAATTATTTTTCTTCCATTGCAATATATACAAAGAAAAGTTTCAATACCAAACAAAAAAAATTTAAAAGACATTATGAAACTCATAGTAATTTGCATGTAAATTTTAGTATTCAATGTTGGAAAAACTAGAAGTCAGAAGTACAAAACAGAAACATATAACACAGATTGGAGGTTTGTTGTGCCGTGAAAAATCACTGCCTTGAAAGCAAAATTCGGCTAGACCTTGATGCAATCTAGTTTGCCGACTGCTCCCCAAGGTTAACACAACGAGCCTATGAACACGTGCACTCGTGGCCTTAGGCTATGGAAATCACAGAACAATTGCCCATAATTTTAGAAGTAGATAATAAGAAAAGAATTGAAAATTATTTTCTGTCTGTGTAAGCCTCTGCAAGACTATGACCGTCCTCTTTTTAATAGCAAAACAATGAAAAACGTCTTTTTCTTTTCCTGTCCACAAATCATAATTATTAGCTACACATTTAACAAATTGACCGTTAGAGAATTGCTAATAAAGTGGAGGTTATGCTATTTGATTTATAGCTAATCAAGAGCATTAAAAAAAGGAAATATTCATTAAAAGAATAACAATCAAAACTGTTTAAAATCAGTTAGGAAATTTGGGAATAAATTGTGGCTTCAGTTTGCCATTGTCCAACAATCCCCCACCAATGGTAAAGCTGGAGTTAAAAAAAAAAGAGCAATTTCTGGGCAAAAGAGAGAGTAACGTTTAAGTATCAATATCATAAGGATTGAATTGATACATAGTGAAGTAAGGCAACAATTGTGTCTAGGTAGTGAATTACTCTTGAACTACCAAGTTTTCAAATGAGACCCTTACAACACATGTATTTCTCTAATATTTGTGATTTCCGCGATATTATAAACCAGCGCTTTTAATGGCCATGCGCACACCTTGGATACTAATGAGAGCTCTAGAAAGAAAGTCTAATTCTTTCATAGAAGGCGGCCCACCTTCACTCTCACGAAGTTGAATCCATCAAGTGCGTCTCAAAAGCACCACCAAAGAGGCTATGGATTCATTAAGAGCAAAAAATTCTCATCTTTCAAAATAACAAGCAGTGAGTCCATCAAGTCCAATTCATATGGACCACCTAATAATTAAGGCTATGCACTCATTAAGAACTGAAAGTTCAACCTATCCACAATGTATTACCACATGTCATGGAGATGAGAAATGTAATACAATAGAGTAATCATATGGTTTCGTTTGACCATTGATGGTATCCACCATACTTTCCTCAACACAAAGGCTTAAGCCTCATCCCCCTCGACGATTCAAGTACAACTTTCTTTGTTAGACCTTTAGTGAACGGATCTGCCAAGTTGTTCTCTGATCTAACAAACTGTAATGAGATCACACCATTTTTTAACAATTCTCTGACTGAACTGTGTCTAATGCGTATGTGTCTCCTTTTTCCATTATAAACACTGTTCTTAGCAATTCCAATAGCTGCTTCAGAGTCACAATAAAGAGAAACTGGTATAGACCGTTTCCCCCACAATGGCACATCTGCCAATAAGTTTCTCAACCATTCAGCTTCTTGACCTGCTAAATCAAGAGCAATAAATTCTGATTCCATAGTTGAACGTGCTATACAAGTTTGCTTGGAAGACTTCCAGGATATGGCACCTCCACCTAAAGTAAAAACATATCCACTAGTGGAACTTACTTCATCATTATCAGTAACCCAATTTGCATCACAAAATCCTTCTAACACAGCAGGAAATTTATAAAAATGCAAACACCAATCCATAGTACCTTTAAGATACCTGAGTAAGCGACGAAGTGCAGTCCAATGTTCATTACCTGGATTGTGAGTATATCTGCTTAGTCTACTCACAACATATGCTATGTTAGGTCTAGTACAATTCATGAGAAACATAACACTCCCTATGATTTTAGCATATTCAGTTTGTGAAACACTAGAACCATTGTTTTTCTTAAGATGTATGCTAGGATCATAGGGAGTTCTCACAGGTAATTCATCATAACAGTTAAATTTTTTAAGTATCTTTTCAATATAATGTGACTGACACAAGGAAAAACCATTATCACTTTTTCTCATTTTAACTCCAAGAATCACATCAGCTTCTCCTAGATCTTTCATATCAAAATGAGAAGATAAGAATAATTTGGTCTTTTCCACTACAGTCACATTAGTACCGAAAATTAACATGTCATCAACATATAAACATATTATCACACATTATTGTCCAAACAATTTAGAGTAAACACAAGTGTCAGATGAATTCACAATATAACCATCATTTACCAAAGTTTGGTCAAATTTTTCATACCATAGTTTGGGAGCCTATTTAAGGCCATATAATGATTTTCTCAACTTACACACTTTGTTCTCTTGACTTTGAATCACATAGCCCTCAGGTTGTTCCACATAAATTTCCTCTCTCAAGTCACCATTAAGAAAAGCTGTCTTTACATCCATTTGATGCACTATAAGTCCATGAATAGCAGCTAAAGCAACAAGAGAACGAATTGTGGAAATTTTAGTAACAGGAGAATATGTATCAAAATAGTCAATTTCTTTCTTTTGTGTGTAACCAACAACTACTAATCTAGCCTTAAATTTATCAATGGTTCCATCAGTTCTTAATTTCTTTCTAAAAATCCATTTGCATCTAATTGGTTTACTTCCCTTAGGTAAGTCAACTAAATCCCAAGTATGATTATACATGATAGAATCTAATTCACTATTAATTGCCTCTTTCCAAAAATTGGCATCAATGGAAGTTACAGCCTCATTATAAGTTTTAGGATCTTCCTCAATGAGAAAAGTAGATACAAAAACATCATTTATTTTATCGACATCATTGTTTTCAACCACGAAGGCAGTAACAAAATCTGGTCCAAAACTACTTTCTATTCTCTTCCTTTTACTTCTTCTAGGTTCATTTGTTACAGAGGAAGAAGTATGCAAATGTAAAGGCACTGAAGTAGTATTACAAGAAGAAATCAATTCATTAACATGTTTTGTTAAAGGAAATTCTTGTTCAAAAAATTCTGCATTTCTAGATTCACAAATAGAATTATCATTCAAACACAAGAACCTATAAGCAGCACTATATTGAGCATATCCAATAAACACACAATCAAAAGTTTTGGTACCTACATTAGTCCTCTTGAAATCTGGTAGAGCTACCTTAGCAAGACATCCCCATACTTTAAAAAAAAATTAAATTTGGCGCAAATCCTTTCCATAATTCATAGGGAGTTTTATCTAGTCGTTTATGGGGAACTCTATTTAGTATATAACAGGCCGACAAGATGGCTTCCCCCCACATTTAGGTAGACATACCAGAACTTAATAACATAGCGTTCATCATTTCTAGTTATTACTACTTTGTCAGCTTCAAAAACCAATTTTAATCCAGCTCTATTTAGACAACTACCAGAAATTAGGTTCCTACGCAGAGAGGGAACATACAAAACATCACTCAAAGATAATGTTTTTCCAGAAGTAAGTTTAAGGAGAATCTTTCCTTTACCAAGCACTCCAGCTGTAGCTGAATTTCCCATGAAAACACATTCTCCGTCATCAGCATCCTCAATCTGGTGAAAAAGCTCTTTGTTGGCGCATAAGTGTTTAGAAGCACCGGTATCTAGAATCCAGTCCACCTTGTTGTTGACCATGTTTGCCTCCACTACCACAGCAGCTATCACTTCTTCATTTTCTGCTAGATGTGCTTGAGGAGCATGTGGTGCAGCAGGTTTCGAGTTGTTAGATTGTTGTCCCTTCCTCAGTTTGCACTCATAAGCTTTATGACCTGTTTTGCCACAAACATAGCACTCACCCTTTCTTTTCTGAATCTTGTTATCACCTTTGTTGATATTAGTGTGTGTTTTCTTTTGTCCTTTTTTCTGAAATCATTTTTCTTTTCCTTTTGACCTGTATTGATCAGCAAACTCAACAACATTAGCATTAACTGAATTTACAGAATGTAAAACATGCTTATCTTTAAGTCAGTTGGCCTCCTCTGTCTTCATATGATTTATTAATTCTTGAAGTGACAAGTCCCTCTTCTTGTGTTTCAGTTGGTTGCGGTAGTCACTCCACGAAGGTGGAAATTTTTCTAGAAGCACATTAGCCTGCAATATCTCACACATCTTCATTCCTTCATTTAGTATATCACCAACTAGATTCTCATACTCATGAATCTGCTCCATGATTGGTTTGTCATCCATCATTTGGAAACGCAGCCAATTTCCTACCACATATTTCTTTCTTCCAGCATCGTCATCGTCGTAACGTTTCAGCAAAGTGTCCCATATTGTTTTCGCAGACTTTTGATTAATGAAAAGATCAAACAGATTATCTGCCATATGAGTTAGCAGATGACCTCTAGCAGTTTTGTTGTCCTTTTCATATTTCTTCTTTGCTTCTTCGTCAGTTTTCTTGGTTTCTGCAGGAAGCGGTGTGACGTCAGGGGTGGCAGGAGTTTCAGGAGTAGATGATTCAGAAGCGTTGACATCAGCGGGAGGATCTTCAAATAGCACATAATCAACCTCTAAGGCTTCAAACAAAATCAACAGTTTTTGAGACCATCTCCTATAATTTGAGCCGTTTAGAGGTTCTATTTTCGACATATCCGGAATGATTTTTGATAGACTTCCAGCCATTTCTGTTTAGTACTTGATGCAAGAAAAAAATAAAAGTTTTTTTGCTTTCAAATTGTTGGAAAAACTAGAAGTCAGAAGTACAAAACAGAAACATATAACACAGATTGAAGGTTTGTTGTGCCGTGAAAAATCACTGCCTTGAAAGCAAAATTTGGCTAGACCTTGATGCAATCTAGTTTGCCGACTGCTCCCCAAGGTTAACACAACGAGCCTATGAACACGTGCACTCGTGGCCTTAGGCTATGGAAATCACAGAACAATTGCCCAAAATTTTAGAAGTAGATAATAAGAAAAGAATTGAAAATTATTTTCTGCCTGTGCAAGCCTCTGCAAGACTATGACCGTCCTCTTTTTAATAGCAAAACAATGAAAAACGTCTTTTTCTTTTCCTGTCCACAAATCATAATTATTAGCTACACATTTAACAAATTGACCGTTAGAGAATTGCTAATAAAGTGGAGGTTATGCTATTTGATTTATAGCTAATCAAGAGCATTAAAAAAAGGAAATATTCATTAAAAGAATAACAATCAAAACTGTTTAAAATCAGTTAGGAAATTTGAGAATAAATTGTGGCTTCAGTTTGCCATTGTCCAACATTCAACACGTGGTAGTACGCAGTGTGTAGCGGATCTACTCTTTTTTTTGACATTATGATCCCTTATTTTATTAACGTTATATATTTATTTTAAAATTTTATATTTGTCTTCTAATTTTTATATGTTTGAAGTTTCTTATGTATTTTTATGTGAGTGTAAACAAATATACTATTTTATTTTAATAAAATCATAAACTTTTATCTTAAAATTTATATTTTTACATCTTATTTTTATGTATTTAAACTCAATATCTTATTTTTATGTTAGATTTTTTTAAAAATAAATTATCTCCACCGACTCTCTGAATCCTAGATCCCCCGGTGGTAGTCCATAGTGGTGGATGCACTCATGACATTATGGTGGTAATTGCTCCCACGAGTAATTTTTTTTTACTCATATGTTTTTAATAAAAAGAATTTGCCCCACGAAAAAATCAATGTTGCTCCAAAAGATAGTTTTTTTAGTGAAAGCAAAAAAAAATATGAGACAAGAGAGAAAATGCATTGATGTATGTAGAAGGTAGTTGTAATTTATAGAAATTTAGGTATTTTAGAATTTTTTGTCATTAAATTATGTATTTTGTAAAAGTTTATAATAATTTTGAGTAGGAGTTTTGTGACGAGAGAGAAATTTTTCATGCTTAAAAACTATGATTCTGGATAATCATGAATCCTCGGTATGAATGAATCTAGGGTTAATTAAATTTTTAGTCCTTTAATTTTCAATTTTTTTATATTTTAACTTTTAGTTCCTCAAAATTATTTATACAACTTTTAGTCCTTTGTTAATTTTTTGTTAGCAATTTTAGTTCTTATGCCTATTTTTAGTCCCATGTTTATTTTATATTTGAGACTACTTTTGAGTAATAAAAATAAATGAAGGACTAAAAATGAACAAAAATTTTTAAAGGGACTAAAAATGATGACATAAAATTAATGAAGGACTAAAAATTGCCAAAAATATTTTAAGGGACAACAAATTATAATTTGAAAAGGTTGTGGGCTAAAAGTTTAATTAACTCATTAATCTACCTATTTTTTTATCCTCAAGAATCGAAGAGAAGGTTATGCATGCACCCTAATTAACCAACTAAGTTAGACTTCCTGAGTGAATGAAATCTATTTAGTAATAAAATCTATTTAGTTGGTTATACGTATTCTTGAAAATATCTATATAAAATTCTTGGAAATTAAAGAGTTATGTGGTATTTTTACTATTTCTTTTAATTATTTATCACATTAAATAATTGGAAAATGTTAATAAGCACCCTTAGAACATTGGTTAAAGAACTAAAAAGATAAATATTTTTATTAAGATGCATAAAATAAAATTGTGTGGCTCATTTTTTTATGTTCTTGTATAATTTTCACAATAAATATTTTTTTTCTTTTAGTTCTTTAATTAATATCTAAAAACACTCGTTAACAAGTCTCTAAATAATTCAGTAAAAAGTACCGTGATAAAAAAATAACTTGAAAAGACTAAATTCTCACCTTCTTTATGAAGAAATTAATCTAAACTTTTTTTTGAAAAACATATTTTTCAAAAATATTATTTTTTAAAATAAGCACTACCTATGATGCTATCGATAAGAAACAAATTATATTTTCTTTTGTTCTAATTGTAAGAAATAATTATTACTTCTAATCTAATTATAAGAAACAATGATTATTTTCCAAACTTGAGGTTAAACTTTTTTATATCTTTAATTTATTTTTAACTCTATTAACAAAACACCCACTCTTTATATTATAAATATTAACATTAAATATTAAATATGAAAATAACTTCCAACATTTAAACTTTAAACTTAAAGAATATCTTTAAAATAAAATTCAAATTTATAATACAAGTAATTGAAAACAACTAATTGCCCTATATATTTTTTATATACAAGAATGAAAAGCAAAATTTTCAATCTAAAATTCTTAAGAAATTATCAACTTCTCCCCTTCCCATGTAAATCTAGTATCCCATAAATCTATACCTTGAAGAAACCGTGACGGATGATCCAATTGCATTTACGATTTAGAATAATAATAATAATAATACACAAATTAATTTTTGTTTTAAATATTTTATTACTATTTTTATTTTTTATCATCTATTATATCATTTATCTTATCATTTTTTTTCTCTAACATTGGATAACATGTCTATAAAACATTTTTTAAATGATTTATAGTATACACCAGTGACGTCCATCAAAGGCTTTTCCTTAGTCAAAACTCAAAAGTCTTCTCGTACAAACAACTCCCCTAAACTCGCCAGCTCTTTGGTTTCGCAACAACACATGTGGCTCCAAATCTACCGCAGGTTAAACTGCCTACCCTCAATCCACGTGTCGCCTCATCTGCCCGTCCCTCAAACCTACCTCACTCTCCCCCATTTCATCCAACTCACCATATCACAAAAACACATTATTTAAATCCTCTAACTTCACACCAATATTCCCTCAAATCACAACCCCCAATTCTTCCCCCTCCACCCACCCAGCATATCTCTCTATTCCTATTTATTAGCACCCCTCACATTACCTTGTGTCACCAACTACTTTGACTCCTTTACCATACCATTACAATAATTATCAAACCTAACCAGTAAAAATGGTGACCGTGGAGGAAATCCGCAACGCTCAGCGTTCCCATGGACCCGCCACCATCTTGGCCTTCGGCACCGCCACGCCGTCCAACTGCGTCTCCCAAGCCGATTACCCTGACTACTACTTCCGCATTACCAACAGCGAACACATGACTGATCTCAAAGAAAAGTTCAAGCGCATGTGTATGTAGTAACAACACTTACTAACCACCTTACTCCATAGACTCAATTTCTGTTTATTTGTGTCACGGGTCTCACTCGGTTTATACCTAATTTTTTTTAAGAAAATCGTGACCGAAATTTTTGTGAAAGTATATTTATTAGTTTTGTGAAATTATTTACAGTACACCAAACTGACCAGAGTTCTCCGGAAACTTTAGTTCTTTGTTACTTATGTGCAGTAAAAATATTAACGGCATAGATTTTCTTCTGTAAGCACAGTAATAAAGGTTCTTAGCTTTTTCAAGAGAATAATATATATTTACACGTTTTGTCTTTTGAATCAATTATAACATATTAGTCTAAAAAAATTATTTACAATTAAAATATAGGCTCAGATCTAATTTTGATTTATCTATTTTTTAAAATCTATAATTTTAATTTTTTATTTTAAAATAGAGATATTTAGTCTTCATATTTTTTAACTTTTCAAATTTTATTCATATTTTATATATATATATATATATATATATATATATATATATATATATATATATATATATAAAAGTTTGAGATTTTGGTTTTTTTGCCAAACTGAAAAGGTTGTATGTTAAGATATTAAGGTTGATTATGATGTGATTTAAACAAATAATATCATATTACCTCTTAAATTTGAATGTTAATTTCTCACCCTTAATGTTTTGAATTTGTTAAAAGGATCAAAATAATGAATTTTATAAAATTGAAGGACTAATTATCTTTATTTTAGAATATGAGACTAAAATTATGGATTTTGAAAAATAAAAAATTAAATATTTTTATTTTTAAATAAAATGACTGAAATTACAAATTTTAAAAGAATAGATTCATCTTTGGATCATTTTATTTTGTATAATAAAAGAAAGATAAAAAATAATCATATTAAATATTAAATAAAAAATTGCCTAATCATTTATCAAAGGCCAATCATTCGTGGAAGAGAAGGTTTCTTTGGAACATTTATTTATTTGTATTTCAGTGTACCAGGTTTCTTTCTTTAATTTCAAAATATTTAATATAAATATATTAAAATTAATTAGATTTAAACCTTAAATATATTATCATTTACTAAGGATGTGTTATGTGATAATTGACCTCTCTTATACCATAGTTCACCGGAAACTTTAGTTCTTTGTTAACTATATGTAGTAAAATTAATTTCATAATTTTTTTTAATTATTGTAATTGAAGTTTTTGGCTTTTGGATAAGATTCTAAGATATTTTTATAAATTTCAGTCTTTTAATTTCATAATTTTGTAAGAATTTGTCACTAAATTTTGCCTGGAATTTGTATCAGGTAACTCCTATTAATATTTAGAAGTGGAAATTTATAAAAATAAAAATAAAATAATGTTGCAGGTGAAAAGTCCATGATAAAGAAGCGATACATGCACCTGACGGAGGAGTTTCTGAAAGAGAACCCGAACATGTGCGAGTACATGGCGCCATCGCTGGACGTGAGACAAGACGTAGTGGTGATGGAGGTGCCGAAGCTGGGAAAACAAGCCGCAACGAAAGCGATTAAGGAGTGGGGTCAACCAAAGTCAAAGATCACACACCTTGTGTTCTGCACCACTTCAGGCGTGGACATGCCCGGAGCAGATTACCAGCTCACGAAGCTTCTCGGCCTGAGGCCCTCCGTGAAGCGCCTCATGATGTATCAGCAGGGCTGCTTCGCCGGCGGCACCGTACTCCGCCTCGCGAAGGACCTCGCCGAGAACAACAAGGGTGCGAGGGTGCTCGTTGTCTGCTCCGAGATAACCGCCGTGACGTTCCGCGGCCCCTCGGACACGCACCTCGACTCGCTCGTGGGACAGGCACTGTTCGGAGATGGCGCCGCAGCGTTGATCATCGGATCAGACCCCGACCCAGCAGTGGAGCGGCCGATATTCGAGATGATATCGGCCGCCCAGACAATCCTGCCCGACTCTGACGGTGCTATAGATGGGCACCTTCGGGAGGTGGGACTCACGTTCCACCTCTTGAAAGATGTGCCCGGGATCATCTCGAAGAACATTGAGAAGAGTCTTGTTGAAGCTTTTGAGCCCATCGGGATCAGCGACTGGAACTCTATCTTCTGGATCGCACATCCCGGTGGTCCCGCGATCCTCGATCAAGTCGAGGAGAAGCTCCGGCTCAAGCCGGAGAAACTCCAGTCCACCCGGCATGTGCTGAGTGAGTACGGAAACATGTCAAGCGCGTGTGTTTTGTTCATTCTGGATGAAATGAGGAAGAAGTCTAAGGAGGAAGGGAAGAGTACCACTGGAGAAGGGTTAGAGTGGGGGGTGCTATTCGGATTCGGGCCGGGTCTAACCGTTGAGACCGTTGTTCTTCACAGTGTTCCCTTGGAGGGATAAATCATGCTGATGCGGTGACTAGTGATTTAAGAGTGATCAATAAGGAACCCTCGGAAATACCAGGGAAAGTTTGTTATTATTACTAGTTTCACTTGTGGATTTATCGTAGCATAATGTTGTACAAGAATAATTTAATATGAACAAGATCGTGTGTTTGTTATTGATTTTTTCAAAGTTATATAGTCCGTACTTATTCGGCATTGCATTTCGTTTTCGCACTTGAACGTGTAATTTTAAAGAACCATTAATTGCCCTTCTTACTGTAGGTTTAGGTTCGTGGCAAAAATAACAAATGGGATTTTTTTTACAAATTATTTACCTAAATGGGTATGTTTTAAAATTATTTACTCCATGGGTCTGTAAAGCGTCTCCCCAAAGGACGCGTTCACCGTAAAGGCGACACGTTGCAGCACTTGGGACGCGCCCTGCGTACAGGCACGACGGGTGCGTCAGGTCGTGTTGGAGACTCAGGCGCGACGGGTCGCGCTGGGGACCCAGGCGCGACGGGTCGCGCTGGGGACCCAAGCGCGACCCAGTTGGGTCACACTTTATTTAATATTTTTTATATTTTGTATATTGTTTTTATTTAATATATTTTTATATTATTTTATTTAATTTTTTTATATTTTATTTAATAGTTTCTATATTAAATAAATTCTTAACATTATGTATGATTTTAAAGTCATAAATAATTTTTTATATTGTTTTTATTTATTATATTTTTTATATTTTATTTAATATTTATATATTAAATAAATTCTTAATATTAGAAAAAAATAAAGAAAATATTAAATAAAATATAAAAAATAAAAATATTAAATAAAATAATATTATAAAAACAATATACAAAAATATAAAAATATTTAATAAAATAAAAAAAATATTATTTTAAATAAAATTATTTATGACTTTAAACTCTAAAGTTGAAATTTAAAATTATATTTAATAGTTTCTATTTTAAATAAAATTTGGGTTGGGATTATAGTGGGAGTAGGAACATGTATGTGAGTGGAATTTTTTTATATTTTATTTAATAGTTTTTATTTTAAATAAAATTTGGGTTGGTAAAAAAATTATATTTTTTTAAAATTCAACTTTAGAGTTTAAAGTTATAAATAATTTTATTTAAAATAATATTTTTTTATTATTTTATTAAATATTTTTATATTTTTATATATTGTTTTTATAATATTTTTTTATATTATTTTATTTAATATTTTTTACTTTTTTATATTTTATATTTTATATTTTAGTTAATATTTTCTTTATATTTTTTCTAATATTAAGGATTTATTTAATATATAAATATTAAATAAAATATAAAAAATATAATAAATAAAAACAATATAAAAAATTATTTATGACTTTTAAAATCATATATAATGTTAAGAATTTATTTAATATAGAAACTATTAAATAAAATATAAAAAAATTAAATAAAATAATATAAAAATATATTAAATAAAAACAATATACAAAATATAAAAAATATTAAATAAAGTGTGACCCAACTGGGTCGCGCTTGGGTCCCCAGCGCGACCCGTCGCGCCTGGGTCTCCAACACGACCTGACGCGCCTGCTGCAGCAGCGCTACCCGTCGCGCCTGTACGCAGGGCGCGACCCAAGTGCTGTCACGTGTCGCCTTTACGGCGAACGCGCCCTTCGGGGAGGCGCTTTGTAGTCCAAAAACAGACCCATGAGATAAATAATTTCAAAACAGACCCATTTAGGTAAATAATTTGTAAAAGGAACCCCATTTGGTATTTTTGCCTTAGGTTCGTCATGTGTGGTGATCGAGACACTGACTAGCGTTAATTAATGTTACCTCCCAGATATCAATACGATGTCGAGAGATTTTTTTAGCATTAGAAGAATCAAATGAATATTCTCTGGAGTTGAAGAGAAAATAGAACTTGTACTAGTTTTATTGTGTTTTTTTTATTTCATTTTTATAAAATTAATACTAGAAAATTATAAGAAAAATTATTTAAGTCATAAGAGCATGATTCAGGATGACTTTGATAGTAGGCCGTAGGCAATTTATGTCCATATATGCTAAATTACCTTTAGAGTGTGTTTGGATGAGGAAATTTAAAGAATTTTAAATTTCGAGAATTTCAAATGCTTCAATTTAAATTATTTCATTTCTAAAATTTTGTATTTGGATAAAAAATTAGATTTCTTCATTTTAAAAATTTTGTGTTTGGATTCCTTCAAAATTTCAAATCATTACTTAGATTAATTAATTGTTTCCTTCATAGTTTTACTGGTCAGTGACCTCGCTAAGATGAAAAATACAAATAATACGTGGATTATATAGTTATACTATTATACAGCAGATCCATTTCTCTTCACTTTCCCGAAAAAGAAGGAAAAAAAGCAAAGAAAATCCTGTTTCCAGATAAACCCCGTTCGTACATGGTCTGGTCACGCGGATCGGGTTGATTAAGATGCATACCGCGAGCAGTAGCAACGGCGGTGGCGTGTTGGCATCGCGAACGAGTTCGCGGTCGATGACAGAGACGGTGAACAGGTCGCACAAGTTCGTGATAAAGGGATACTCGCTGGCGAAGGGGATCGGAGTCGGAAAACACATCGCGAGCGAGACGTTCACGGTAGGAGGATACTAGTGGGCGATATACTTCTACCCCGACGGCAAGAACCTAGAGGACAACTCCGCCTACGTCTACGTCTGCGTGAGTGGCTGAGACAGCGTGTCCGTGGATGGGGAATTTTAATTCCTCTATTTTTTGTGAGAATTTGAAATTCTCCCTGTTTAGTCTATTCAAAATTCTTTAAAAAATGATGACATTTTAATTACTTCTAAAATATCTTGCACAAACAGATTATTTTATAAGAAGGCATTTTAATATCTCGGTTAAAATACTTTACCCACTTTAATTACTTTATCCAAACACACACTTATTAAAATCGATGGAGCGTTATTGGGTTTTTTTTTTATGGCAGTACACCTTCTCTCTCATCTATATATCCATTGTACACTAGTTTGGGAAAAAAATTTCAAACTATACCACTTTTTTGTACTTTACGGGAGTCGGATTTTACCATCCCGATTTCCCTTTTTTTTATCTTTTTTTAATATAAAAATTTAAATATTATTAAAATTAAGTATTAATTATATAAAATTATTTTTAATTAATTTTAAAATTATTTATTTATTAAATTAATTTATGTAATATTATTGATTAAATTAATTTTATTATTAAGAAAATGATATTATTAAATTTAATTTTTTTGTTACATTATTTAAATTATTTAAGATATTTTTTGGGTGAATATATGTTTTAAAATCTGAATTTTGTATAATAATATATTTATTTTGTATAATAATCTGAATTTTAAAATTTTTAATTTACTTATTTTACTAAATATAATTAGTTTATTTATATTATTAGATTTAATTAAAAATGATAAAACTAAAGCTTTTAACAATTTATTTATAGAAGAACATTATACTACATTATCAATAAAATATTTAAACAATCACATTTGGCTAAGGAAAAAATTAAGATGAGGATATATTAGCACACTTTTTTCTGCTATGAGCATGTTGCTGGCAAAGTCCACATTTTTTTCTACCTGCTCGTTCAATTTTGTCTTCGTCCATTTCAGTAGGAATGCGAGTTGAAACAGGATTACCATTTGCAGTCCTTTTTCTCCTTGGATTAGGACCCCACTGATCTCCTTCATATTCTTGCCACATTAATTCGTGTGACAATAAACCAAAGGAGTTTTCGTAGATGTGCAAAATGTGTTGTAAAGTGAATAACATCGGCACATAGGTCATGAGATCAACATTGACAGATTTACAGGCAACCATGACGTGAGAACACGGTAAGTGTTTAGCTTGATATTCACCACCACTACTACAATTTTTAGATATAACATCGGACGGTTAACATCGGTTATTCACAAAACCGATGCTAACAAAAGCGCGGTGGCATTTTTGTAAATAAGTAGACTTAGTTAACATCGGTTTTTCCGAAACCGATGTTAACTACTCGATATTAACATCGGTTATTTTAATAACCGATGTTACTATGGAGTACTTAACATCGGTTTTGGAAAAACCGATGTTATAGAGTTGATGTTGACATCGGTTTTAAGAAAACCGATGTTACCTAGTTGATGTTAACATCGGTTGTTTTTGAAAAACCGATGTTGTTATCATTATATATTAAAAATCTGAAATTGCACAACCCGCGCGCTTGAACCCTATCGTTCTTCTTCTTTCTCCTTCTGCCTGAGTTCGTCTTTGTCGCAAACTGGCATGCACTTCCATGACTGCAACCACATTGTGGAGTTCGTCTTTGTGGAGTTCATCTCTGCCACTTATCGATTGAGGTACGTCCTTTCGTTTTAACATTAGGCGTTCCTCGTTTTAACATTTGTTCACTTTCGCAGGTCGAAGAAAACTAGGAAAGGAAAGAGTCTCGGAAAGGGTACTGCCAGGGCGTTCTTCTTCTTTCTCCTTCTGCCTGAGTTCGTCTTTGTCGCAACCTGGGCTGCGCTTCCGTGACTGCAACCACATTGTGGAGTTCGTCTTTGTGGAGTTCGTGTCTGCCACTTATCGATTGAGGTACGTCCTTTCGTTTTAACATTAGGCGTTCCTCGTTTTAACATTTGCTCACTTTCGCAGGTCGAAGAAAACTAGGAAAGGAAAGAGTCCCGGAAAGGGTGGGAATCGATTTTGGAAGTCCATTGTGCTTGGCTTTAAGACTCCTAGGGAAGCCATCAAAGGTATGTCTCTGTTGTATGTTAATGATGAAAATCCATTGTTCAATGGTCTGTCTCTGTTGTGATGTTTCGAAACCTTAGTTAGACTAACTAATATGATTGATATTTGACTAAGTTGAGACTAGGCAATGTGATTATTTTTCCAAACAATAGGTTTTGTTACAAGTTCATGTTACTGTGAATTTGGAGATTTAAATTAGACTAAGACGATACTAAGTCATTATAGTTGCTTACAAGTGCTATGAGACATGCTGGAGGGATTTCAAAATGGGGTCCCATTCTCCTGTCCAGTGTGGTGCCTTGTCTGATAAAGAGTGTGGTGGTTTGAGCTATGATGATGCTTGGAATGCATGTAGTAATCAAAACCAGAACCATTTTCATCATTTGGTTGGTTTCCTCAACTTGAGTCACAATGCAAAGCATCCATGGTGATGTTTGGCCTGTCTTTACTTGTCAAGGAAGCTGCAAAAATTTGTCAAGGTTATAAGATTGTGGTGCTGTTCTAGAAGCAGCACTGCATCAATTTGGTGGCTTTGATACTAGTTCTATTAATCAATTTAAATCCTTTTCATATTACAAAAATGAATTTAATCATTAACTTTTAAAATTTTCAATTTAGTTTGAGAAATTAATATTTAGGTAAATTTATCCTTAATATTGAAAAATAAAGTTCTGAGCCAGTCAATTTGGTTGCCTGATACACACCAACTTGAAGACCAAATTGCTTAAGTTAGTTACCAAATTTGATTGATATTTATTTGTGATGATAATAACATTTTTACTTGCAGCTGCGTTCAATATTGTCATAAAAAATTAAACTGAACTCAAATGGGTATAATTATTTATTGCTTTACTGATAGCTTTTTTGTTCATAGGTTACAACCACTGGAATATCTCAACCTCTATCAGCGTCAGAAGTAAGATTGAATCCTTTAGCCTTCGTATAATCTGTTCCTTCTAGTGAAAAAGTGAGGTGAGTTTATATTTCCTTTTTTTTGTCTTTATCTTTGTTAGTTTGTTATATATTTTATATTTTATATGTTTGAGTTTTAAACGTGTAAAAAATAGAAATAGAAAGGTCTGCTGATTGCTTATTAAATACAAAGTAGGATATTTTGCTTGTAGAGTTAAATTATCCCCCAGCCACACAATAGATAGGCTTCTTTGCTTCCATTTTGCCCCCCCATAGATAGTAAATAGATAGGTAAGGCAGATAAAACTGAATTAATGAGAGTGATTCTGCCCCCCATAGATAGGCTTCTTTGCTTCCATTTTGCAAGTTTGGCTTCAAACTTCCTTATAATAGGCTGCCACACAATCCCTTGAGTTGTAAAACTCAACGATTGCTTCTACTTATGGATTTCATGAAGGATATGTCTATCCTTTATGAAGGCTGATTGCCTTTCATCAACAATACTAGAAATGACACTCCTCAGCCTGTTTGCCAAAAGCTTGGCTATGACTTTATACATACACCCAATGAGAGAAATAGGCATGTAATCATTTAAAGATTGAGGATGACTTGTTTTAGGAATAAGGGCCATGAAGGAAGCATTGCTACCTCTAGGAAACCTTCCATGAAAGTGGAATTCATCTACAAATCTCCTGAATTCAGGTTTCAAAACCCTCCAAAAAGCCTTAATAAAATTGAAATTAAATCCATCGGGTCTCGGGCATTTGTGTCCACCACAACTCCAAACAGCCTCTTTAATCTCTTGGTCAGAAAAAAGGGAAGTGATCCCCTCTCTTTGATTCAGCTGTCTTAACTTCTCCCACAGAATTCTTTTCCCAGCTAGATCACAAGGGGCATAGACATTGACTATGAAAAGTCTCTGGTCTTCATTAACCCATCTCCCATCTAAAAATAAAAAGCTATGGCCTTTAATTCTCCTTTCCACATGAAAAGCTGAATTGTTCCATAAACAAAGTAAACCACCAGCTACCTGAACAGAGGGGACACTGTCCCAAGAAATAGTGGAATCCCCCCACATTGAGTGACAAATGATTTTATCAAATTTCTCCCTTTTTTTTTCTTGAATACACACAAGATCAATCTTATGAATTAAATTGAGCCTCCTTATAGCAGCCCGTTTAATCCCCCTTCCCAACCCTCTAGAGTTATATGACAGGATAATCATGATTGATGATTCTTGATACCCCTCTCAACTGCCACAGATTTGTCTCTCTGCTCCATCTGAATTATCAAATCCCTGACCATCTGGGTTTCCTGACCATAGGTGAGGCCCATGTCACTGACTAGAGCCATTTGATTTTCCAAGGAAGCCTGGTTACAAATGTTGGCTCTCGGGTCCTTCTTGCAAGCTTTCAGACAAGCCTCATAAGGCTGAGGGGTTGTTTCCTTGGGAGGTTCCAGAACAGATTGAGCCTCTACATTAGAGTCCTTAGTTTCCTTTCTTCTAACATAATACTTCATAACAGAGTTAATTGGGCCTAGTGTTTGCTGGCCCAACTCCCCCCCTTCCTTTTGAATATTAGAATTATATACACTGACATGTACACGCTCTGACCCGAATGGGTCACAGCTCCATGATCATCATGGCTATGCTGCTTCTCTGCTGAAGAAGAAAAGCAAGCAGGAATCCCAATTGAGTCTTGCATCGTTCTTGATGATAAAGTGATGAACTTTTAAGTGCACAATCTGGTGAAGTTAGATAGATCAGAAGATGAAAACTAGAGAAAATATATGAAAAGAGTGAAAGGCTTAAAAAAACTTAGTCACAAGCTCAATGAATGAATGCTAGATGCTGCCAGAGGTGTTAAATGTGAATGGCAACATTAATTGGATTTAGAGAGAATATTTCCAAACTGGTATATAGATTGGCTGTGACTGAGAGTGAGTGAAGAACAACCCTTTTTATATATTCTGCAGCTCTCTCTCACTTACTTGTCACCTCCTTTATTATTATTATTATTATTATTATTATTATTATTATTATTATTAGTATTATTTATTTTGGTTAATGTTTACCTTTTTAAGTTCAAAGTTGAGCCTATACAGACTTTTTCGAATCCAAAGTTGTTAAAGTTTTACTATATTCAAAAGTGCTTACTTCCAGGCACAGTTAGATGCAGAGGACCCAGCTAGTAGTATTTTTTCATCAAATTTGGTGTGTATATTTTTACGAACTTGGGAGTCATCTATTCATAACACCACATGAAATGGGACTATGATAAGGTAAAAAATAAACCGGTCAAAAGAACAACTGTAATTGTGAGGGTTAGTTTTCCAATGTAAGGAGCCATCATATTTCTTCCTTGTTTGAAAGGATCTTCACATTATTCTTGCATGTGACGTTTTAATTAAGTTTGCAATTTTCAGGCTATATTAATATTAATACCTCCTTCAACATGAAAATTTTCATTAAAACGAAGTCCTTACAAACTAAAGGAGAAATTAATATTTCATTTTTGTAATCAAACATATTTTTTATTTTATTTAACTTCACAGTTAAACCATTAATAATCTATAAATTTATAGTTCTATTACAAGGCTTATGGACTCTGATTTTTTTTTTTTAAGTTTTTATCCAAACTGTTTACATCAAAGAAGGGTTTTTTTTTTAACTGCACAGATAATTTATATTAATGATTAACAGTACCAGTGGTACTACAGGATACAATGTAAGATTGACTTATGAAAAACTATACATACAGACAACCATCACAATACTTTCACACAAAACCTGCCCTTCCTAGAAGCATTAGTTAAATGCTAAAGACATTGCTGAGGACCACTGGAGAAAAAGGACAGTGAAATCCCTTTCCCACCCCTTCAGCCAAGTCCACATAAGGAAAAGAGTGCTATCTACCAATTTAGAGATATCAAATGATTGATTATGGAAGATGATATCATTTCTGAGATTTGATCAATGAATTTGGAAGCTATTCCCATCTCATTATCAAACAGGTTTCTTCTCCAAAGAAGATTCCATTCCCACCCACTTTCAGAGAAGGATCCTATATCAACCACTATGTGGTTTCTTTGAGAGGAAATTCGATATAAATCTGGAAATTGGTCTTTGAGGGGAATCCCATCCTCAGCCCAAACATCTTCCCAGAACAGAATTTGGTCACCCCTACCCATCTTCCAGCAGAATTGTTTAGAAGCAGCAGTCACACTTTGATGTTGATTAATTGCCATTAGGTCAGCCCACCAGGTAGAGAAATAATGTTTTTGAGGCCCCTGATCCAATCCTCTCCACCCTTTATATTTAGAGATCAAAATCCTATTCCACAGCTGGTGTGGTTAGTGAAACATCAGCCATTTCCACTTGATTAGTAGAGAATTATTTAGAATTCTAAGGTCTTTGATCCCCAGACCTCCCACATCTCTAGAAGTACAACATTGTGTCCAAGATACCCATGCAATATTCTTCCCTTCTCGGTTACCTCCCCAAAGAAATTGTCTTTGAATGGCAGATAACCTATTGATCACTGCTTTAAGGGCCCTGAAAAAAGACAAGTAGAACAAAGGTAATGTTGTTAAGACAACATTAATAAGAGTGAGTCTACCAGCCATTGAGATATTTCTCTGATTCCACCTGTTCAGCCTAGCCTCAAATTTCCTAATTATAGGATCACACACCACCTTTCTTTTGGGATTGACACCAATTGGAATACCTAAATAGCAAAAAGGAAATTGGAGCAAAGCACAATTGAGGTATTCTGCAGCATGAAGACACCACTCCTCAGACTGACCAACAGCTCCAAATTTGCTCTTAGCAAAATTAATTCTCAATCCAGAAACCAACTCAAAACTCTTGAGAATAACCTTCACAGTTTTGACATTTGCCATGGATGCTTCTCCAAAGAATATTGTATCGTCAGCATATTGAAGAACATCCACAGGCACCTTATTGCTCCCCACCAAAAAGCTTGTAAAGCATTGTTTTGATACTGCTTCCCTCATCAAATCTGTCAAGCCTTCAGCCACTAAATCAAATAGAAGAGGGGCCAAAGGATCCCCTTGTCTCAACCCTCTTTGAGGTTTGAATTCGGCAGTAGGGCTGTCATTCACAAGGACAGACATAGTAGCTGAGGTGAGACAACCCCTGATCCACCTTATCCACCTCTCATGAAACCCCATTCTTCTGAGCATGTAAAGAAGAAATTGCCAAGAGACAGAATCATAGGCCTTCTCAAAGTCCACTTTGAAAACAATGCAGGATCTCTTAGACCTCATAGCCTCCTCAACCACTTCATTAGCCACCAAAATTCCATGCAACAGCTGTCTCCCTTTAACAAAAGTTGACTACCTTTCATCAATAAGCTGAGGAATGACCTTTCTCAGCCTATTAGCCAGCACTTTAGCAATAACTTTGTAGATGCAGCCTATGAGGTAGATAGGCCTGAAGTCACTAATAACCTGGGGATCCTTTAGCTTAGGTATAAGAGCAATAAAGGAAGAGTTACTTCCTTTAGGGAAGAGTTACTTCCATTTGCTTCTAGACTTCTGTCCCATGGTGGATTCATAAAGGTTAGCCTTTTCCCAAAGCTCAGCTTGAAGATTCTTCAGCTGCTGAACTTGATGGACAGAAGGCTAGGATGACATAAAATTCTCCAGATCATTCAAATCCTATTGAATTTGCTTCATCTTTTTACATAAGTCTGTTGTTAACTAAGTCTACTTATTTACAAAAATGCCACTTTCTGGTACTCCTTGTTCTTAAGCCAAGCATAAAAAACCTTAAAGGGCTTGGGGCCCCAGTCGATGCTCTTAGATTTCATAATAATAGGGCAGTGGTCAGAGTAGTTTCTCTCCAGATTACATTGAAAACTATCTGGCCATTTATCTAGCCACCCATCAGTGACCAAGACTCTATCAAGCTTACTTTTACAAGTTCCATTTGGCCTGACCCAAGTAAAAGACTTTCCCATGCAAGGTATATCATCAACTTCTAATTCAGCAATCCACTCATTAAATTCATCTATAATGCTGGTATCATAACTGTTGTGATTACAACCCATTCTTTCTGTAGGGTGCCTAATACAATTGAAATCCCCTACAAGACACCAACATGTGTCTTGGGATTGGATCTTTTTACTTCTTAGGTTATTCCAGAACTGTCTCTTTCCCAGGAGGTCACAAGGAGCATAAATGTTAACCACAACCAGCCTTTGCATATCAGGCAACCATACCCCACCTAGCATAATGAAATCCTTGTCAGAAAAATGAAAGTCAACCTGAAAGTTATTAGGGTTCCAAGCACAAAGAAGCCTCCCAACAGCATTCACAGCAGGCTGCCATTCCCAAGCCACATCAGGTTTACATCAAAGAAGGGTGAGAGGGGGAATCTAAGGACTGCATGTAGCTGCAGAAAAAGTCTGAGGAATCTACATTGAAATTGCAGATCTGGTCTTGTAGCTATACTTCAACATAACTTTGCTTCGTGACAAAGAGGCTTCATAACAGAATTATATTGCTTTCTTTTGGTGAAAAAAATTATATTGCTGTGAACGATGTTGAAGTAATTTTTGGATTTGGGTGATGAGGTAGCATTGATGAAATCTAATTTTTTATGCAGTGAATACTAAATGATTCATATTTTAAGACTGAACTTTTATATCTAATCACAAATAAAGTTAAATAAAATAAACACTCTTAAGGTCCTTAGGTTCAACTTGCTATTAAATCACCTTGTCTTGTTAGCTACTAATTGCATTTCATATTTTATTAGGGCCATCCCTTGTACTTAGAAAATAGGATTCTGCTCCAAAGCTGGTCTGATTGGTGAACAGTCATTGATGTTTTTGAGTTCACTTAAGTTGATATAAAGCTATAAAATTCTTCCTATTATTATTATGATAAGATTTATTGTGCTTCTGTTGACTTTGAAATTATCTTGTGGTGATAGGCATTGTTGAGAAGCCAGAGGTCATTGCTGTTTCGAAATTAATTAAAACTGGTCTTGCGGCCATTACTGGAAAGTGAATTGTGCTGAAGCCTCAAACTCAGGTATTTATATGTTTTATTCAAAAACTACTGTCAAATTGCTTGTATGCATTACTGGTATACTTTTAGAACTGTTTGATATAGGATCACCAGTTGTTAGTCCTGTACAGCATAAATTGCAATTCCATGAAAGTAGTATTTATTGAAAAATTTGGAAAGTAAATAACAAATAATGAATTTGCAAGCCCAATACCATTGTTTGGTAGATAAATTGTTGTATTTGTTTGACTAACTTATCTAACATCTAATGAGTATCTGTGAATAGTCCTCCCCTAAATGTATATTTGAAATGCAGGTTGTGTTGTTCACACACACACACAACCACACACACACCCACATACACACACACAACCACACACACACACACACACACACACCCACACACACCCACAGACCCACACACATACACATACATAACCACACACACACCCACAGACCCACACATACACACACACACACACACACACATACATAACCACACACACACACACACCCACATACCCACACACACACACACACACACACACCCACATACCCACACACAACCACAGACACACACACACACACACACAGACTACGACACACACAGCAGAAAGTTGAAAATACACAAAAAAAATTGAAGTTATAGCAAAGCACAGGTAAAATCAGTAAATTTGTCTATACCATAGATATTTATGGGGAGGGGAAGAGGACAACAATCCAATTACAACCTTAAGCTGTGGAAAGAAACATACACGTCAATTTAATTACATTCCATTTAACTAATGTAGTAAATAGAAGGATATGATATGTATCCATCTTCAATATTATTACCTTGAAGAGTTTCTTGCACTCCTTGTACTCCTCTTGATTGACTCAATTCTCTGAAGCCTTATTTGCTCTATAAACTTAGCAATGAACTCATTAGCCTTCTTATCCACATCTGGTCCTTCATCACCATCTATTTTTGAACTTTCTCCACCAATAACAGGTGGACCCTTTCCCCTGTCATTGTTCTGAGCAACGATTCTTCCTGCTTCAACGTCTTGGTCCTCGGTTTCTGTGTCATCGTCGTCATCATCATCATCAGATTCCACAAGAAGGCTTTCTTTCTCAGCTGGCTGTGACACAAGAGGCACGCTTGCATGCCCCATGAACTTGTTACTTCTAAACAATGTGCCTTGCATGGATTTATTTTCTTCATGACTTTTCTTTCCCACTGGTGTGGTTCTCTCACTTGTGAAGCTTCTCTTTAACTCCTTATTGAAGGAAGGTGCTTCGTTGGATGAACCATCGAACCTTGGCTTCATGAACACTGATTTCTGAAACATTGTTGGTGGCGGTGGCGGAGGTGGTGGAGGACAAGACTTGTAGAAGCCCTTCTTCCTCACCGAATCCTCTGCGTTTGAAGACAACATTATAACATAAGTGTTTGAAGACAACATTATAACTTCTGCTTTTCTATTGGAATTGCTTGAAAATCCTTGAGAATTGTTGACCTATTTAGAGATTGAACATCTGTATCAACGCCATCAGCTTCAACTTCTGCATTTCTATTTGAATTTCTTGAAAACCTTTTGAAGGTTGTTGACCTATTTAGATATTGAACATCAGCATCAACATCAACATCATCAGCTTCAACTTCTGCTTTTCTATTCAAATAGCTTGAAAATCTTTTAGAACTCATTGACATGTTCAGAGATTGAACATCAATATCTTCTTCAGATAAGCGAGATTTCAAGCTTCGAATGGGCAAAAGCAGAGGCTTCTCCCCACTCTGGTCATCAAAACTTGAATACTTTTGCAACCGTGGAGTAGCAACAACAACCACAGGTTCGTTCCTGTAGTGTTGGCTGCTCCAAGTTTGGACTTTTGTTTCATCAGACTCGACGAGACTCTCACCCTCGTCCTCGAAAAAAGAAGAAACCTGAAGGAACCTTGACACAAGAGTTTGTGCAGTGTCAAACCTAAAGGAACCACAAACACACCCACACACACACATATACCCAACTACAATAATAAAGCATAAGCACCCTTCAAACCCGACATTTTAAATTAGTTACATAAACAACTGCTGATGTCTATATTTGTCTGTAATTGAATTTTACCTTTTGTATGTTCTTGTATGTGATCAGTGTAATTTGCTATATAAACAACTGTTGTTCATGCTGAGTGAACCTTAGATTCCCGTTTGAGACTGAATGCAATGACTCTTGCAGACAGTTTGCATTAGTCATTGTATTTAGTCTTGAATTTTCCGTTTGGACAATTTGGGGAGACTGGTATTTTTATGTTAAATTCATTCGTGAAGGTTATTATTATTTTCGTTAATTTGATTAAATTTCGATTCAATGCATTTCAAATTGTTCTCTGAGTGCATACTTGATTATTGGGAAATTCATTTCACCGATGTCATGTCGTGTACTTGGAGACCAATGCGAAATGTTGCCGAAATTTAGTCAAATTTTTGTAAATAATGGTAACCCTGACGTTTGAAGCTAACATAAAAGAAAGTTTTCCTAAATGGGATAGGGCCACACCTATAAATAAAAAAGTGAGATTTTCATGCATGGAATTGCTTAGATGAATCAAAGTTGGATGAATGAAAGTCGCATGAGCCCAGAATATGAGGATGGCGTCGAACAGTTCTTGCAATTTGCTTCAGAAAGAGGTCGACCGAATGAAGAAGGAAAATATTATTGTCTTTGCATCAACTATTTGAATGGAAGACGACAATTACTCGATGACATACGGGACCATCTATTGTGTGATGGGATTAAGAAGAATTGCACGACGTGGATATGGCATGGTGAAGTCATAGACATGCAGAGTGGGTCCCAATCTGAACCGTTTGATGTAGAAATGGGAGATCGGTTAGAGCCTTAGAGGACATGATTTGTGACCTTGGACAAGAGTCTTTCCAGCAAGCACACGTCCCTGTGTATGAAGGATTGCAGAGTGATTCTAAGAAGCCTTTGTATGCAAGGTGCAAGAATTCCTTAACCCTGTTGTCTGCTGTGTTAAGTCTGGTTAATGTGAAGGCCATGTATGGGTGGAGTGACAAAAGTTTCACCTTACTGCTTGAGGTAGTGCACAATCTGCTTCCAGAGGACAACACGTTGCCTAAAAGTTACTATAAGGCGAAAAAGATATTGTGTCCGATGGGTATGGAGTATCACAAGATTCATGCTTGCCTCAATGATTGCATACTGTACAGGCATGAATTCCAAGAAATGTCCAAATGCCCTATCTGTGGGACTTCACGGTACAAAGTGAAGGATGAAGAAGAAAGCAGTTCTAATGAAAATTCCAACAAGGGCCCCCCAGTGAAGGTTTTGTGGTATCTTCCAATCATTCCAAGGTTTAAGCGTCTTTTTTCTAATGAGGATGACGCAAAAGACCTTACATGGCATGCAAATGGAAGGATTTCTGATGGAATGGTCCGTCATCCGGCTGATTGCTCGTAGTGGAAGAAGATTGATGGTTTGTATCCGGATTTCGGGAAAGAGCCAAGAAATCTTAGACTTGGACTAGCCAGTGATGGAATGAATCCATATGGCACCTTAAGCACTCAACACAGTTCATGGTTAGTTCTGCTAGTAATTTACAATTTGCCTCCTTGGTTGTGCATGAAGCGAAAATACATGATATTGTGTATGATGATATCGGGCCCAAGACAGCCAGGAAATGACATTGATGTTTATCTAAGTCCGTTGATTGAAGATCTGAGAAAGTTGTGGGACGAGGGGGTTGTAGTGTTTGATGCGTTTTGCAAGGAGACCTTTGAAATGTGTGCAATGCTTTTTTGTACCATTAATGACTTTCCAGCATATGGGAATCTCAGCGGTTACAGTGTTAAGGGTCATCATGCATGCCCCATCTGTGAAGAAAACACAAGTTACATACAACTTAAACATGGGAGAAAAAAGTCTATAGTAGGCATCGCAACTTTCTAACACCCAATCATCCTTACAGACGTCTGAAAAAAGCTTTTAATGGAAGTCAAGAGCATGATATTGCACCGATACCGTTGACTGGTGAGCAGGTATATCAGCGGGTTCAACACCTGAATACTGTATTTGGGAAGACCCAAAAGAAGGATAAAATTCAGAGTTGCATATGGAAGAAGAGGTCCATTTTCTTTGATCTTCCGTACTGTGTGATCTTGACGTTAGACATTGTACTGATGTTATGCATGTGGAGAAAAATGTTTGTGACAGTGTCATTGGGACGCTCCTTAACATTCAAGGCAAGACGAAGGATGGCTTGAATACCCGTCAAGATCTAGCTGATATGGGTATACGATCACAGTTGCATCCAAGGTCTGATGGGAAGAAAATTTACTTGCCCCCAGCCTGCCATACTTTGTCCAAGAAGGAGAAGATAAGTTTTTGTCAGTGTCTTCGTCGGGTGAAGGTTCCACAAGGATACTCTTCAAATATTAAGAGCCTTGTGCAGTTGAATGAGCTTAAGCTTGTAGGGTTAAAGTCTCACGATTGTCACGTGCTCATGCAACAATTGTTAGCCGTGGCTAACGAGACATCTTGCCAAACAAAGTCAGGTTAGCGATAACTCGCTTGTGCTTTTTCTTCCATGCTATATGTAGCAAAGTCATTGATCATGTCAAGTTTGATGAGTTGGAAAATGAGGCCGCAATTATACTTTGCCAGTTGGAGATGTATTTTCCCCCTGCTTTCTTTGACATCATGATTCACTTGATTGTGCATCTGGTCAGAGAAATCAAATGTTGTGGTTCTATTTATCTACGGTGGATGTACCCGGTTGAGCGATACATGAAGATCTTGAAAGGGTATACAAAGAATCTATATCGTCCAAAAGCATCTATTGTTGAGAGGTACATTGTAGAAAAAGCCATTGAATTTTGTTCATAATACGTAGAGAAGGCTAAACTTGTTGGGCTTCTTGAGTCTCGGCATGATGACAGAGTGGGTGGTAAGGGTTCAAGAGGACTGCATGTGATCACTCCAAGTGTTGAAGATTTGTTACAAGCTCACTTGTATGCCTTGAACAATAGTAATGAAGTTTTGCCATACATAGTTAAGCATGAAGCTTTAGTCAAACAGAATAATCCGAAAATGTCAAAGAATTGGGTGTTGAAAAAGCATAACAAGACTTTCTGTGATTGGTTTAAAGATACAATCTTTGCAGATGAGAATGCTTCAGAAACATTAAGAAAGCTAGCAGATGGGCCTAAAAGAAATGTTATAACCTGGCAAGGATACGACATAAACAGGTATTCGTTTTACACAAAAGCACAAGATGACAAAAGTACAATGCAGAACAGCGGGGTCACCCTAAGGGCTGAATCTCAACACTTTGCAAGTGTCAATGACGCCAATCCCTGTGTAGCTTCCATCCCTTACTTTGGGTTCATTGATGAAATTTGGGAGCTTAACTATGTGAAATTTACGGAATGTGTTTTCAAATGTAAATGGGTTGACAGCAACACCGGTGTGTGCACCGATGATATAGGATTTACGTTGGTAGACCTAAAGAAACTTGGTTACCACAATGACCCTTTCATCATGGCAGAACAAGCTAGACAAGTATTTTACGTGCAAGACCCTTGTGATGAAAGGTGGTGCGTGGTTCTGTAGGGCAAAACAATTGGTGTTAATGTAGAAGATGATGATTCATACATGGACACTTATGTTAGTCCTTTGACCGCTCAAATCACTCCTAATGTTGTCGGAGAAGAATAAGCTGACGATGTTCATGCTAATCGAAATGATCATGATGAAGGAGAATTGATTAACATCGTCTAATGTAATTTTTTGCAGAGACAGAGGTAACCAAAGCAAGTAAGTGACGACTACATTTTTCTCTGATTGAGGCATCGGTATTTTGTTTTAGATGGTATCCTTAGGACTTCATACAGCTTATGTTTGTCGCCAGTTTCATCATCCACCACCCTTTTCTTCTCTGTCTTCTCACGTTTATTGTTGTTAAACCCATATTTATTCTTTCTTCCCTTCATGTCTTGTTTTATCACAACTTTAGTTGAATCTCCTATCTTCAGCACAGTTGAATCTCCTGTCTTATTCTCCAATGACACACTTTGATGGCCTGTATCTCTTTTCTTCGTATGTTCTAGTGCTTCAGCTTCAGAATGCATAAAGCAATTTGAATTTTCCAGTGATCACCAAAGGCTTCTGCATCAGCATTGACACTCTCCACCCTCTTTGGTTTATGCTTCTGTGTTGCATTTTATACTTCCTCCTTATAAATCTCAGATTTATTAGAGGTTGCACTAGAACGATCAGCACCAATCTGTGCTTCTTCCTCGTCTACCAGCTCAACATCTTTCCTTTCAACTTTTGTTTTGTAAATTACAGTGTAGTTTACAAAAGCAAAGGTGAAACGAAAGATATTGAGCTGGTAGAGGAGGAACAGGCACGGATTGGTGCTGATTCTTCTAGTGAGACCTCTAATAAATTTGAGAATTATAAGGAGGAAGCACGAAATGCAACACAGAAGCATAAACCAAAGAGGGTAGAGAGTGTCAATGATGATGCAGAAGCCTTTGGTGATGATTGGAAAGTTCAGATTGCTCTATGCATTCTGAAGCTGAAGCACTAGAACATGTGAAGAAAAAAGATACAGGCCATCAAAGTGTGTCATTGGAGAATAAGACAGGAGATTTAACTGCGCTGAAGATAGGAAATTCGGCTAAAGCTGTGATAAAATAAGACATGAAGGGAAGAAGGCATAAATATGGGTTTAACAACAATAAACGTGAGAAGGCAGAGAAGGTAAAGGTGGTGGACGATGAAACTGGTGACAAACATCAGCTGGATGAAGTCCTAAGGAGAAACATCTTATGTCCGTCTTTAGTTATCACTTTACGTATTGAAATAATTTTTCCTTTAAATTTAAATTAGCAATTTTCAGTTTACCCACTTTTACTGCAGTAGTTGACATGGTAACATAACTGTCAAAATTCACAATACTTTGCCATTTACACTATACTGTTTCTAAGAATTAAATGTCTCATCAATAAAACTGACATGAAATGGACAACTCATAATCTCTTTGTTCACTTTGAAAATAATCATGGACATCTGCTGCTTTAATTACAAGGGAAAAATCACAGTCTAAATTGACAACACTTTGCAATTTGCACACCTCTCTAAAAATTAAATGTCTCACTTGCAAAACTGACATGAAATGGACAACTCATAATCTCTTTTTTCACTCTAAAAATCATCATGGACGTCTGTTGCTTGAATTACATAGGAAAAATCACAGTCCAAATTGACAACACTCTGCATTATGAGTTGTCCATTTCATGTCATTTTTGCAGGTGAGACATTAATTTTTAGAGACGTGTGCAAAACTGACATGAGATGGACAACTCATAATCTCTTTTTTCATTTTGAAATTATAATGGACATCTACTACATCAGTTACTAGGGAAAAAGAAACATTGCATTCCAATACACATCAACGTGGCAAAATACTCATACAACTATAAATAACACAACACACACACAATACAAACGCACAATCTCACACAACATACTCTCATAAACCAAATTCAATCTTATTACTATGTCATTTTTGGGAGAAACAAGCAGCCAGATCATTGCTAACTCTATATTAGCCTTCATTTTTCTGAATGGATCAATCACTCACAACCAAACTGGTGTTTACTTTCAAAGTCCCACTCCAACACCAATGCGAGTTCCTAACGACTGTTCTTTTGATACACTCAAGCGTAGAATGCACAACACCCTTCAACTAACCAATGATCAATTAGTGGATGAAATCTACTACCGACAACCATTCATAGATGCAGGTCAGTAATATTTTTTTCAATCTCTACAATTGAAAAATGACAATGATGTTTACACAATGTTAATGTGTAATGAGCAATACTCGTGTGTTGGCCCTATAGAATTATTATGTACCATTATTAGAACACCGGATGTTATACTCAACCTGCTTCAATCAACTATCACTCCTACTCATGATGCACTTATGTATTACAACGGGAAGTGGAACATACCACGTCAAGGTCAGTTTTTGGGTTACTCCTTTACTAGAACTAATCCAATAAGATTTGGCATTCCTTCGGGATGTAGCATGGACAAACTAAAGGATTTAATCAAGCAAGTTGCACCTATAGGGAATTCACGAATCACAATTGGTTAGACGATTGTTCTTTCGACAACCAGGTCATGCTAAGTATTCAAAAAATTTAATTGAATGAGATAACAGAATTGAAAAATGATGAAGACGTGCTAAAGGTGTTAGCACAATCCAACTATTGGAAACAATTCTGCACAATAGAAAATTTGGCTATTTTTAGCAAACCAGTAATCCAAATAGAAGAAGACATGTATCCTGCACAACATATTTCAGATCATCATTAGTTTTGTCATATTTGTGTCGTAATTGTAATTTTTAATATGTTGCATTATTGTCGACTATCATCTTAGTTACTACAATTTGAAATTTTGTCTACTTTATAAGACAAATGTATTAATTATTTTTTCACGGTGTTTTTTTAATTTGTGTTAATATTGCTAACTAATTTTATTATTTTTTAATTATAAGAACATAATAAAAAAAATCAACAAAACATAAATTTAACTACAAAATTACATAACGTAAATAAAAAATTATACTATAATTTTATCCAATTTTTATATTTTTCTTTATATGCATATTTCTCTTTAAAAAATTATAAAATAATATTACATAAATTAATTTAATAAATAAATAATTTTAAAATCAATTAAAAATAATTTTAAAATCAATTAAAAATAATTTTAGATAATATAATATTTAAATTTATATAAATAAAAAAGATGAAGAAGGGAAGTCGGGGTGGCAAAACCCGACTCCCGTAAAGCACAAAAAAGTAGTGTAGTTTGGGAATATTTTCCCAAACTAATGTAGAATGGGTATATAGATGAGAGAGAAGGTGCACTGCAGTAAAAAAACTGCATTATTGCGTTTGGTCGTTAGAGGGGTGCCAGGGGATGTCTCTAACTTCTGCTTAGCCCTCTCTATGATTTATAAAAACAAAATTTGAAAAATTATAAAACAATTGAAAGTTTCTAAAGGGTTAAATATATTTTTGTCTCTGAGGTTACTTTTTTTTCCATTATTTTTGGTAGTTGTTCACTTTAAATTTGTATTTTCTAAATTAATGTTGATGGGTCAGTCATCCAGGGAGGAAGCAAGGCTGCCTGTGGAGGGGCAATTAGAAATAGTATGGACCTCTGGTTGACGAGCTTCACTTTCAATCTGGGATCATGTACTGTTTTGAGAGCTGAATTGATGGGAATTCTATCTAGGTTGAAGCTGGCCTGGGAAAAAGATTTTAGGAATACAATATGGTTGGAGAGTGATTATGTTACTGTGAACAAGCTTATTTTAGATACTTAGGTGATCATTAATCACCCGATGGTTGCTATTATCAGGCAACTTTATGATTGGGTTGACAGAAATTGGCTAGAGAATTACGCATACTCACATAGAAGGCAACTCTATTGCTGATAGATTGGCAGCTAAGGGCCATGACCGCCCCTTCGGATTGCATTTGTTAGAGCAAGCTCCGTTGGGTTGTAATTACCCATTATGGGTGGATTTTGTGGGAATCAAGCTTGTATTTTTCTAATTTTAGTCCTTTTAAGATTTTGAGTTTTTCATTGATAGTTCACATAAGTTTGTGTTTATAAAGATCAAGCTTGAAAAAATGTAAACTTATAGAAACTAAAAATAAGCAAATATCTTATAAAGAATATTAAGTCAAAAAATATTTATGTCTTAAAACGAATCATAACTCTTAATTATTTTGATTAGATGCAAGTAAATACAAAGATTAAAAGTTGTGTTTCATATGATATCAGATCGTGTTGTGATTGCATATGTTGTATAAAGATTTTGATGATGTCAAAGATTGAAGCAATTCAAAGTTTACTACAAGTTCAAGTCAATATCAAAGAGATCAAGAGAAAAGATTCACGTTAGTCTATTATTTGTTAAAAGAATCTCTTAATGGTTGAAAAGGGTTTGGCCTTAAAAGCTTAATTCTCAAAATCTCTTATAAAAAGTTTTAAGTGTTTTACACTTTTGAAAATAATATATTTCTCTGGTAATCGATTACCAGAGGCTGTAATCGATTACATAAACCAAAATTGATTTTACATGCTATTTCAGAAAGTTTGAATTTAAATTTTAAAAGTTGTAATCGATTACTACCTTTGTGTAATCGATTACCAGTAATGGAATTTTTGAAATTCAAACTGAAAAGACATGGCTCCTCATTAAATAACTGTGTAATCAATTATCAGTGAGGAAATTTCAAAAATAACTCTGAAAAGTCACATCCCTTCATGAGTTTTTGAAAAGCCACCAAAGGCCTATATATATGTGACTTGTGTTCAAAAATCTTGAGAATTTTTCAGAACCTCATTGTCTTATTCTCTCAAAAACAAACCTTTGACCAAACACTTGAAAATCAATTAAGGATTCTTCTAAGTTCTTCAATTTGTATTATACTTCTCTAAAAGAGAAAAAAAAAACTTTTGTACTTCAAAAAGAAAACCGTTGTTGTGATCAAGAGGCAGTGAGTCTCTTGATTTGTGAGTTTTTCTGAACACAAGGGAAAGGTATCCTTAGGTGATTCAGAAGTTGTAAAGGAATTTACAAGGATAGTGGAAATCTCAAGTGGGTTGCTTTAGGACTGGACGTAGGCACAAGAAGTGGTTGAACCAGTATAAGCTGAGTTTGCAATTCTCTCTTTCCTTATCTCATTTACATTATTGCAATTTAATTTTGTTTTGCGCATTTAAAGAGCCTCGATTAAATTGTTCATTGCTTCTTCTTCTGCATATTAAGTCTGCATATATCATTTAAAGAGATGATTAAAATTTGTTAGGGGAAAATTTTGAAACTTAATTCACCCCCCCCTCTTAAGTTATTGAGGCCACTTGTTTAACACGTGCATCAGACATTTGTGTCGTATTATTAAACGGTAGAAGAGATATGTTATTATCTAATACAACATTAAAACAATGACATTTAAGATTTCATTTATTGCTCTGTGTTTGGAATTCGTTTTGTAGAAATGTTCTCCTAGAATCTGTCGAATCCAAAGAATAAATGAAACTCTAGATTAGAAAGTTGTCAAACATCATCAAAAGGTGCACTCTGCTAGTGACATACTTGCTTCGACTTAAAGCATGTGATTTTATGCTATAGTGATCAATAGGAAAACTCACAATAGAGGTTTTTCAGCATGAAAGAGTATGTGCATTTAATGCAGACATTAAATGTTCCAATGACCATATTCTTCATACACAAGCTCAAGTGATGAAATCTATCCATTTAGAGATAACAAACACTTGTTGAAGAAGATCTATTAATACCTAAAATTTTGAAGAAATGGTCATTAACCTATGCGTTTTCATTCAAATTCTTTTTGTAAAAAGCATTTTATAAATTATTGTATAGTTCGAAAAAGCTCTCAAAATACCTTGAAAACCATGAGAGAAAAGAAAAAGTGTTGAGATTGAATATTCATTTGTAAGACGATTAAGAGTTAATCATTGTGCAAAGTAGTAGTTTCGTATGACAAAGCATACTGGGTTGTAACATGTTTGGTGTAGAGCTTGAGTTATAAAGCCAAAAGTGATAGTAATTAATACTTGTAACTTGTTGATGTTAATGAAACTTGATGATTAACTAAAAACTAGATGTAATCTCAGTGATCAAGATGAACCAATATAAATTTTTGTATCTTATATGCTTTTATTTCTCTTCTGCTTAAAATTCACCCAGGATTTGAATTTGATTTTATTTTGAAAACTTTGTCTACTTCGCAAAATCTGCTTACATCATGTGAAAATGTATTTGCAAAAATTTGTTATCTGTCTTACAAAATTTTTCTTTGGATGATAACTTTATTGTTCACAAAAAAGGCTTAAAAATTTTATAATGTTATTTGTCTTACAAAGTTTTTCTTTTGATGATAACCTTATTGTTCACAAAAAAGGCTTTAAAAATTTATAAAATCACAATTCAATCTTCATTTTTGTGATATTTTCCTTTATAAGGATTAAAATTGGAAAAAAAATGCAAACTTACATTGACTAAAATTTGAAGAAAAAATGAACTTACAAGAACCAAAAACATATTTATTTGTTTATGAATTTAGAATTGAAGAATTAAAAAATAGTTGATAAATTGAAGAATTCAAAAATAGTTGATAAATTTCTTTTTGTGTGCGTGTGCGTGTGATGTCTAATATACGAATTTAATTGTAATAAAATAATAATAAAAGTTTGATTATTTTATATTATAAAGGGTTGCCGTACTTGTTTTGTTTTGATTTTTTATATGTTTCTTCTTTTTCATAAAAATATAATTAAGTTAAATAAACTTATGTTGTTTAATTTTTTTAATATTTGAATAACTTTTTAATTATATTATTTCTATGGATGACACTACAATGGTGAATGTTGGTCATGTGGCAATGATGATTGATGAGTATGTTGTGTGTATCATCAAGGATGCACGCTAATGTTGTGTGAGTGTGAGAATGGAAGACGTGAAAGATTAAACATGACATCATCGAGAGTGATATAGTAGGCAAAAGAGTTTTTAAACTAAAAAGATAAAAGATATTTCAAATAAATTGATGAGGATAAGAAAAAAAAAACTTATACTCTAGTTAAAGTATTTTATGAAAATAAGCAAGAAACTCGTAAATAAACTCATTTTGGTTAAATCAACTATTAACTTAGTTTTCTTTATAAAAAATACTTTTAAACTAACTTATAAGTTATTGTAGTAATTTTTTGGATTACCACGATAATAATGTGTAATATTGTTGATGATTAAATTTAAAAAAAAAAAGATGTCTAATTATCTCTAAAATCTTTTCAATCATATTTTTTTATCGTTAAAATTTGAATTTGAGAGTTTCTATAGTGATTTAACAAATACAATTTACTACCCAAAAAAAGTTAATATAAAAAACAAGCTGGACGGCAGGGACAAACTTGTTAAGACTGTAGGGGCAGCTTCTTCAATTAAATCTTGATTTTGATTAAGTATAAATACATATATTGCATTAATGTTCCCCCACCCATAATATAAAATTGTTTTTCTGCAACAAAATTGAAATATCTCCCCACCCATATAATAGGGATCGAAACATAATGTAATATATATTTATAATGTTGAATACTGTCCCTACCCGATATAACAGAAATAAATATTTTATAATATATATATATATATATATATATATATATATATATATATATATATATATATATATATATTATCTATAAAAATAAAAAATAAATACAAGAGTTTACAATAATTTATACACCTTATTCACAACCAAATTAGATTAGATCTCCTTGATCTATTTTTTTATATTTTAATTAATTTTATTATTTTTAAGAGTATCTTAAATAATTTAGATCTAGGGTTTAATTAAATCAAAATCAAAGAAATAAATCTTATACAAAATTGATAATTGAACAGTTTTTGAAAAAGTTTAAGAAAATCTTTAAATCAAAATTCAACCGCATTTTTTTTTGTCATATTTGCCCTTACAATTTTAATTCCTTATTCTTCGTGTAAAAATTTAAATGATAAACGTCTTCATACATAGAATCTTACATTTGTCATTAATAAATTCTTTACTTTTTAAAAAATATATATTTTATTTTAAAAGATAAGATTCTTTACATAATCTTCATGTTTTGATTTTTATTTTAAAATGAACTTCGAAGATTATTCTTAACTTATCCACTTAATAGTTGTTTATCGGGAAGTTTTTTCATAGTTTATAAAATGGATACGTCAAGAATAATCAAATAATAAAGATTATCTATAAAATCTTAAAAATTAAAATAAAATATATTTTTGCTAAAAAAATTAAAAATATAGTAATGACATATGTAAGATACTATATATGAAGCATTTATATATGATTTGAATTTTTCATACATAAAGATTCATGAATTGCAACTTTTAAAGAATGAATATTTCATTAAAAAATATAACAAAATAAATTATAAAACATTAAGGAAGGAACTTATTTAAAGAAATAGTGTAATATATTAAATAAGGTTATATATGAAAATTTGTATAGTATTTAGGATAGCAATAAAAATATGATAAGCTATAAAGGCGTGGGCTATGGTGGTCAAGGAATTTTCTTTGTGCTTGATGGTAAAAAAAACAAAAAATGAAGAGTGACCTTGACCGTTAGATACATGAATTTAATGTTGAATGTGTAGATAGCATCTTCGGAACCTTATTAAACAGTTTAATGTTTTATAATTGTTGTTAGGTATTTGACATGTTTGTCCCTACATTATTAAGTGGTCTAAGCATTTTTAATAGCCATTAGATTAATCTAAGACATACATTTTTATTACACACCTTCCACACCATAGCTCTACTCTTTTTAGTCTTAGTCCCTTTCCTGTAGCTCCCTCCATCGTCATCTGCGGCCAGTTAGCACCGATCACCGCCACAAAAAGCCATTGTCAGTCACCAACCTTCCTCTACTCTCCTGAACCGTCGTCTCCAAACTCAAGTTTCTGAATCTCAAAGCCTCCGCCACGGACACTGCTCGTCAGCATGTGCGTCCACTTCCCTGAAGGGCGAATGTGGCAACTACGGCTTGAAGGAGCAGCGCCTCCTCCACGCAATGATTATTGAGATCAAACGTGGAGAAGAAACTCACTTGACTCTTAAAGAAAGGAAAATCGGCGTCATTTTCTTTCTTATCCGATTTCATGATTTTGATTTTTACAACTGAAACACAAAAGTTCAAGAGAACAAAAATATCTAAAACATGGTGGACCACTCGTCTTTAAATTTGAATCAACTAATTTTCTTTGGGAGCGTCAAACAACATCTCCTTGATTTATGATAAACATTAAATATACTTTCTCTGGATAACTACTCTAGCCTAAGTGGACCATGTTGCATTCAAACAAAGGAAGCATAGCAACAGTGATGATGAAGAATGAAAAGAAAGGTGGAGATGTTTGATGCGAGAGGATGTATGATAAAGCTATGCACCTTGATGAATCCGATGACTATTAATTATTTTGCATGATAGACCATCATATGTAAAAGTGAGGGCATAAAGTCATCACAACATAATTTAATCAAAATTCATAGATAACCTATATTACAAGGTCATATTTACATTCCACCAAACTCACAAAAACAACTGGACCACCGTAGCATTAATTGGCCAGCTAGAAATTATAAGTTTTACGTTTTGAATTATAAATTATGAGGTTAAATGTTGATTGTAGCATTTGAAAGGTTGTACTAATTTTCTTTTATTTTGACTTTGAAGTGCTTTATCATTTCATTCATAATCAAGGATGCAATGCAATAAGGAGTATGAGAATAAAAGAGAGGGACAATGTTTGTAATGACAACCTTACCAAGAACATGAGCTACCATATTAGCTTCCCTTTTAACAAACTTAACACCAAAGTTTGGACAAAAGGATAGGACATGCTTGCACTATGAAATTATAGACCACAATTCAGAAACATCTTGGACTGAGTTGTTTATTCTTCCCACTACATTCTTGTAATCCATTTCGAAGATTACATGGTACATGTCAAGATTAGATGCCCACGTCATAGCTTGAAGGAGCTCGTAGGCATCCCCTTCCTCAACTTGAATTCACGACCAAGTGGAGCTAGGATAAGTTGCAACAAACTCTCATTTTTCTCACAGACATAGCATCCCCAGCTCGTTTTAGCATTTTGGATGTTTAGCGTTGCATCTATATTGAAGAAATCTCTTTGGGGGGGAGCCACTTGATCCTTTCTCTTTGTTGAACTATTTCTGCATTACGATTGTTCCAAATATTCCACAAAGTCATACAAAAAAAGGCTTTATTTGACACATCTAGATTCTTCAACATAAGCACATATCAATAAAGCTATCTTAAACAAGCTAGCATAGGCCATATGCCAAGCTGCTCCCAACATTGTCTGCCTCCTGAACAATCAAAAAATAGGTTTGTTATGAATCAAGAAGATAATTGGTTATTTAAATAGAAAATTGGGAACAAAAGGGAGCGTGTTATATTGACAGAAAAATAGAACCTATATACATGTCATAGCATGACATCTGCTATTAACAGAATAACAAAAAAGTAACTACCTAAGGTTGTCAGTTAACCCCCCAACTAACCAACTAATATTAGACCACATATAACAATTTTTACCTTGGTCTAATGCTTAGTTAGAACTAGTAATATTCAACAATTGCAAACAATAGTTGAACTTCACAGAGGGTAAAAGCCTTTGTGAGCATGTCTGCAACATTCTCATTTGTAGATACACTACTAGAAAAGTGCTTTTCTTCGACGGTAATTTTGGTTTTTTTACGTCAGTTATTAACCGTTGTTGTAGCCAATCATCGTAGAAAGTTTTTGATTCCCTAAAAAACCGTCTTAGAAAAAGGTAGTCTTCTAAGATGGTTCTTAATTGAGAACTGTCTTAGAATGATAGACTTTTTAAGACAGTTTTTTAGAAAATCATTTTAAAATGTATTTTTTTTAAAAAAATCAATAAAATTTATTGAGGATTCTAAGACGGTTTTTTAGAAAACCACCATAGAATGTAGACATTCTAAGATGATTATTTTAGAAAATTGTCTTAAAATGTATTTTTAAAAAAATAAAAATAAAAATAAAATATATTGTTGATTCTAAGACGATTTTTTGAGAAAACCGTCTTAGAATGTAAAGATTCTAAGACGATTTTTCAGAAAACCGTCTTAAAATGTATTTTTTTATAAAAAAATATTGAGGATTCTAATTTCCCATAGAGTATGACCATTTCTTGGAGGGTTATAAGCAAGTGAATTCAAGTTGATGTTGCACCCTAAAGGTGCATTATATACAAGTCATTGTCTAATGACGTAAGCTATAAACTAAATTCACTATTAGAAAATACACTTTCAACATCGGTTATTTACGACATTCTACATCGATTTTAAAACCGATGTTAAATGTATTATTGTTAACATCGATTTTTAAAAACCGATGTTAACTAATAAATACAACATCAGTTATTTAAATAGCTGATGTTATATGATAAGAATTTTGAAAAGAAAAATTATAAATTTACATATCAACATCGATTTTTTAAATAACTGATGTTAATTGGCACTAACAACATCGGTTATTTAAATAACCGATGTTAACGGCCACTAACAACATTGGTTTTTTAAATAACCGATGTTGTTAATGGTCGTTAACATCGGTTTTTTAAACAACCGATGTTGTTAATGTCAGTTAATACCCTAGAGTCTACACAAGCAATTACCATAAACTGTACTTAGATATATCAATTAAAGACCACCATAACCAATAAATTAAACAAAAATATGATGTTTTATAGATTATTCATGAAATAAAAGTGAGCAGCTTAGAAACAAATAAATTAAATGTCTAACTAATAAATTAAGCTAAAATATGATGTTTTATAGATTATACATGAAAAAAAGAGTGAGCAATTTAGAAACAAATAAATTAAATGCTAAATGGACTAGGTAAATCTATTATCACCTTTGGAAATTGAGCTTCAGCAAGGGCTTGAAAATGCTCCAACTCTTTTCTGTCAAGAAGAAATATAGCTTATAAGACTCTATACTAACAAGAAGAAATAAATTTTTGCAAAGCTGAAAAAATGTACAACCAGACTCTTACATATATTTTTGGTTCTTGAAACTCAGAAACCTCTGTTTCATCAAACCAAACAAGTTTTGATAGCCATCAATTTCAGCCATATTCCCTTTATCAAGACCTTGGTTTTCTCGATCATGTCTAACACAATTACTATGACTCTCTAGTTGTTTCTCCCTACAGTTAATGAAGACAAATAATTGTAACAATCAAATCTTACTTCCTAGTTCACATTCAAATCATTAAGCCAAATTCACAATTTGTCACAGATTGGTCACAAATGAATGTACATATAAAACATTAGTTTAACTGCCATAATTGAAAGAAAAAGAAAATTCGAAGTTACTTTTTCCCGGAACATAAATTCACTCTTGAAGGTTCAACAAAATTTATGAAGGTAATATCAGGAACTTCAACTTACTTGATCGAAGGCAACAATGCTGCTACACGACAACGGTCCATTTGTACCCAATCCATCTAAAAAATACAACAAGACGAGAAAAGCAAACAACAAAACATCAGAACAAAGCATTGAAACAAACAAATAAGAAAAAATTAAGAAGTAATGTTTGATTAACAGCTTAACATAGGACTATATTGGAGAAACTCACAAACTTTGGCCAAGCCTTTGCTATGGAGGAGCTCGTTAGAGCAGAAAAACGTAAGCACCAAGCCCTGAGTAAAGAATTTGTGTGGAAAAATTTTGTAGCAAGGTTATTTTGGGTGGAAAAATTTGTGTGCCCTGAGTAAAGAAACCCTGACCTTTTGTAGCAAGGTTGACTTTTTAGGCAAAATCATCATAGTCACCCATGGAATGCTCCCAGATAATATTCCCATCACTATAGCATCCCACGATTGCATAAGCCCTGCACGTTATAGTCACACCCCACGTTATAGCCTCAGTATGGAAAGGGAGGGCAGAACTTTCAGTTTTATGCCAAATTTTAATTTCTTAATTGTCTTACCTGGTGTAGCTTTTATTTTATTCCTTCGTAGTTTTTAATAGTATTATTTTTCTGGGACTTAATCTGCTAAATAGGACTCAAATAACTGATAATAAAAAATAAGGCTCCAATAAAAAAATAATATCTACCTAATAATTTCTATAAGAAACAAATAGAATAAGTAGTTACAATGAGTCTATATATGATGAATTTCTCAATTTCTCATAATAGGAAAAATGGAATTAGTCATATAGGTACTTCATCATTATAGAGCAATTAAATTAAATATCAATTAAAGCAAAAAAGTTCAATCACAAATAAAACCTTTGCATAGCAGTCTTTAACCTTCCCCAATTTTGTTTGCTACTACCTAAAAGAAAAGAAAAAAACCATAAAACAAGAGTAATCTTAAAGAGAAAATGAATGAAAAATTTGAACTCTACAATCACATTAGAGATAAGGTATTAAAGCAACTCAAAAGTGAGTTTACTTACATTGAGTACTGGATGGCATCAATAGCAACGCTTGCAGGTAAAAAAATCATATTTAATTCCATCTTATAAAGTGATTGGACCATTTAATTTTGGCCTAGAGCCTATCCTATTATATTGGAAGGAATAACAAAAGAAATTGTTCTTTACTCATTTTGGCATAAGTCTGCCCCTGCTCATTTTATTCCTTGTAAAATTATGTTTATCATTTTCAATACATTATTCTCTTTTGCATTTCTATACTGTTTTCTTTAATTCTTTCAAAATTTTCTCTTTTGAACAACATTTATTTTTTAACAATGATCGATAAAACAAATTAAAAAAAATAATTAAAATTCAATGAAAAATACTCACAAAGATAGGCAACTCTTGGATTCTCTTCCTCAATTTGAAGGGCTGCTATGACAATAGGCACAAGGCTAGCAAGTGAAGAAGGAACATCTCCACTGTCCAAATCACCTTCCCCATTTCCCAAGTCCCCATTGAAGAATTTAAAGCAGTTTTAGAATGTGCCAAAATATACACATACATACAAATTATAACTTATAAATCATCAATATGAGAAAGAGATCAAGATTGTGTACCTTCATGCATTAACCGTCTATTGGAGTTATCACTAAATAACAATCGTATTATATCAGCAACCTCTTGCTGGACATCAATCAAATAGCCCAACTCATCAAAAGAAGGCCAATGTAATAGTATTCATCAATTAATTTAGAGTCATAATAATATAATTATTTACCATAAATAACAGTAATTTATAATTAAAGAATAGTTCCTAATAATTGATTAATGTTAATCCACCTAATTGATTAAAAATAGATATAGTTAATCTAACAAATTCATAGTAGGAGCCCTCACCATCTTATTTGGTTGCAGCATACCAATCCCAAAAGTATCATTTGTGCCACGGGTGCTGGCCATGGTCCTGCAACCACTGCCACAACTAAGGTATTAAAGCACAGTTTCTTCAGAGTTTCTTCACTAAGGTATTAAAGCACAGTTTCTTCATAACTACTTAATCATTGTAAGCCATGAAACAGGGTTCTCAGGCACATAGCCTGCATCTTGTCCATCAAAAACTTCCCCAGACATCCCAGCAGCTATGGAACCAAACTCAGGAAACAACATATCAGTATCCTTTTCAACATAAACCAAAAATCAAACCACACACAAAAGAAACTAAAAAAGGGAAATAAAGAATTCAAAAATCATCCCATCTACACTTGCTCATCAAGGAGAGGCCTAGTTAACAACATCAATCACCATTTGATATCTATACAAACTAAAATTAAATTCCATAACTTTCAATGCCTTAAAAATTTTGAACCATGCATCCGCTGAATAAAATAACCAAATCCAGCGTTCATCCATAACAAAACAAAGTTCAGAGAAACAACTTCACCGAACAAAACGCAAAGCACAAGTTCAGATGCGAAAGGGAAGTGAAGAAAGAGAATGCAAGTACGCAACACTAACAAACAGCGAAAACACCAGGACTCGCGTTTGAATTTCCTTTTCGAAAGAAAAAAAATTAAATTGAAGAGTGGAAACAAAGAATAATGCAGAAACCCTAACGCGAGTAGAATAAAGAGTTGAGAAAAGTGGTTTCAGAACTTACTATGATTCTCGAAGCTTTGGAAGACGGAGAGAAGAGAAAAATGGTGGCGTTTGGATATGTAGAGAACAGTGCTTCGCAGAATTTAGGTTTTTGTAAAGGATGAGAGATGGAGCCACCAATTTAGGTTTTTGTAAAGGAAGAGAAAAACATTGTTCGCCACTTGCATTGCGTTTATTAAATTAAGGATATAATAATTATAGAGCCAACAATTTAGGGTTTTGATATTATTAATTTTTTCATCAATTGAATTAAATGTTATCTTTTTTTATATTTTTTAATAATTTAGGGTTGAGTCTAACAAAAGAAAAGTTTTATTACAAATTTTTGCCTTAAATGGATTATGTTAAAGAACATACATAAATTATTTGAAGTGTGGTTCTATTACTCTTTCTTTAATAATTATTTTAATATGAGAAAAATAGTGAAAATATTGTATGTTATTGAGTTTCTGATTAACTTTCTTAAAATAATTATTTTAATATGTATTTGTTTTATTGTATTTTACTTACACTATTATTTGTAGGTAGAAACTTTGTAAATTTTATCTACACCAATGAGCTGTAGGTACAATTTTTATAGGATTTTCCCAACACCAAGTAATCGTAGGTCGCAGAGTGTTGGTCGTAGAGTGCTTACTCTAACTCTCTTTGGGTTCAAGTTTTCGATCTCGTTTTCAAATTTTTGGAAGGGAAGCGAAAGAAAATAAAAAGAAAAAAAATAATAGAAAAAAAATATTTAACAAATTGGAAGTTGAAACTAGACGTGGAGGAGATGAAAAAGTTTATTGGTGCTTTCTCTAGTAAATTCTTTAATTTTTTGAAATACACTTTTGATTTTTTAGGTGACCATCACAAACTACTTTTAGTATTTGGTACGCCCACGATAAGGGGTATGCATAATTTGGAATGAAATGAATAATTATTTTTCATTTTGTACTTTTTATTTTTTACTATTACATCTTTTTTATTTTTTTATACTTTAACATATTACTATTCTAAATTAAAATGGTTGTTTTAGAGTATATGTTTGTAAAATTATTTATATTAAATTTCAATGAACTGAATTAAAATTTAAAGTTTTATTAAGTAAATCTAAAAAAATATATTTAATTGAGCATTAAAATAAATTTTGACAAAAAAAAATCATCACTATTTAAATATAATTTTTTTCTTTTTTTCTTCTTTCCTAAATAATTTTTTATTAAATTTATTAACAAAAAATTCACATAATTAACAAATGAGGTTAAAAATAATAATAATAATGACAAATGCAATAAAAACAAATTATATGTGGATTATAATTAACTCTAAATTTAAAGACTTAAAACATAATTTTCGTGTCTCATGAAAATATTTTTATTTTTGTTTTGAAAATTTTGTTTGAAAATAATGAAAGTATCATTATTTAATTATTTAAATTAAACCACTGTAAAATATAATATTTAATAAATCAAATTAATATATACAAATATTTTAATTTACTTTAAATTTAATAATAATACGATAATATAAATATAGTAGGATTTCATAGAATTTTTAAACAATATTCTCCATTTACCTTTTTAAGAAGAAAGAAACTAATTTTTTTTATTTTTATAATAATTAAATAAAATATATTAATAATAAATTTTAATTTTTTTACAATATAATTGTTTTTACCAACATTCTATAAAAATTCTATAAAAGTTAAACTCTATTATTAAAAACAATTTTTTTTATTTTCAAATGAACTAATATCAAATAATTTATATAAATGTGTGTTATATTTAAATGATAATCATGAAATAATAAAATTAAAATTATGGAATTCATTTTAAAAATTTAGTTTAATTTTTAAATTCTTACCTTTTGAATTTATTATTGTTTATTAATTATTATATTTTTTTAATTAAAATATAATTAATAACTCAATATATGATTTTAAAAAAAATATATAAATAATTAAAAAAAGAGTTTATATTAACATCGGTTATTTGAAAACCGATGTCGTTAAGCACTTACAACATCAGTTTTCAAATAACCAATGTCATAACTGAATTTAGTGTGATTTTAACATCGGTTATTTTAAAACCGATGTTGTAAGTGCTTAACGACATCGGTTTTCAAATGACCGATGTTAAAACTAAATTATTTTAACATCTATCATTTGAAAACCAATGTCATTAAGCATTTACAACATCGATTTTTTAAATAACCGATGTTAAAACTCTTTTTTTTTTAGTGGTGATTTCTAAAAAGTTCAAATTATTATATGTGCAAAAGCTCAAATAGTTTAATATTTAAATAGTTCATGATTAAAAATTTAACAATGCACGAGTTTGTAATTTATAGTATTATATCGTGATATGATGCCAATAAAAATGGAATTGATCATGACAGCTAATTAGTCACATAGTTCTAATTCCATGTCATGAATCAATTACTCAAAAAGCTGAAGTTGTTGCATATATAAAAGCACATAAACTACTTTATATTTAACATGAGAGACGAAGATATTTTACCTTTTGATGGTAATTTTAGTTTGATATCTATAATCTCCAATAAAACTTGGAACCCATGCATACAAGTTGTAATCCCCAGGTACAATATTTTGAATCAAGAAGTGTCCATCTTTGTCAGCTTCAATCCAGAACTGATAACCCTATGAATGACACATATAACTCAAATTTCAGACCTTTTTTAGCTGAATGTGTCACTAGCCCTTGAATCTTGAAATTTCAAGAAATTAAATCCAATTGGCTCCTAAACCAAATGCACCTTGCTCTCTCTCTGCCATGATCCTACATCTCCAAGCAAAGCTAGACCAACATAAGCATTGTTAGCAGGTTTAATACAATACTTTTGTAGAAAATCTTTATATAAATAGTACTTATGTTAAGAGCTCTAGAACAGAAGTTTCAGCATTAACAACATTTAAGTACTATCTTAGTAAACATCCAGTACCCTTGTTGTTGCACCAGCTCTAGTTTCCAATTGAAGAACTTTTACTCCATTGACTTCCTAAAATTCACAAATTTTGTCCAGCAATATTCCAACTGAATGTCAAAGTATAGCAACTAATCCACAATATAATACCCATCTCCAAGAAAAACAAAAAGGAAAAGATGGGTTATTGCCTATCAAATTATCAATACAAAATGTCCTATTTGCACCTTTGGATTGTGAATAATTTCCATCTTCAGAGCATCAGCTTCAACAAGCCTTTTAACTGCTTTTAAGTTTACCCACCTGTGGATTATACATTGTCAATACTCAATAGCCCAAATGAGTATACAATTTAAAACAGTTAGGGAACCAACTCACATAACTTACAAATTATTTGTGTTGAAAATTTTGAATTTCTCTTTAGAATTAAATTCACTAACCTGGATAAAGATAGACATTGAATTATAATTTGTAAATTCCAACAAAACTACTATGATCATCAACACCAATAGATAGAAGTATGCTTCCGACTTCACCATAAATTATCAACAAATATGAGCATAATATGATAAAAAAAAGTCTTGCTTATTGCTATGAAGTGAGCATCAATTTGGAGGAGGTGAATTCGTATGTAAAAGAAAGGAGAGGATAACTTCTTGTTTACAATACTACACTATTGTATAAACCTTACTCCAGCTATTACTTCTTATGGTAGTTGTAATAATAGATAAAACAATAGAAAATAGCAAAAGCACGTTCTGACATCATGCTACTTACTTCTCTCTGTAATTCCTGATGTAGCAATCAACATCTAGCAAACTTATAAATGTTATACCATCAATCTCAATGGTGGATAAATTTTTATAGAAGGATTAACTGTTCATGATTATAGTTTATTTCATCAACAAAATCAATGGCCATGAGAGAAAAAAATGTCATGCACTTTCATTGAATAAAAAAAAAGTTAAATTACTCATTTGGTCCTTATAGTTTTATGATTCTTACCTTTTTAGTTCCTATAGTTTGAAAGTGGTTTTTTTACTCCCTATATTTTACATTTTAATTCTCTTTTAGTCCCTGTAATTTAAAAGTGTTCTTTTTTAGTCCTTATAATTTGTATTTTAATTCTCTTCTAGTCCCTATAGTTTGAAAGTGATATTTTTAGTCCCTATAATTTCTATTTTAATTATCTTTTAGTCATTACTACAAAAAAATATAAAAATAATTAGCTACAAATTAGTTATAAATTGTCAATTATTTTTTATTATAAATTATCTTTCGATAAATTAATCACAAATTACTTGGTAATATTTTTGTAGTTAATTTAATTGATAATATTACTCATATTTTGATGGTAAGGACTACATAGGAATTAAAATGTAAAGTATAAGGACTAAAAAGACCACTTTCAAACTATAGGGACTAAAAGAGAATTAAAATAAAAATTATAAGGACTAAAAAAACCACTTTCAAAACTATAGGAATTAAAAAAGAATTAAAATGTAAACTATATGAACTAAAAAAATCACTTTCAAACTACAGGGACCAAAAAGATAAGAATTATGAAACTATAGGGACCAAATGAGTAATTTAAAAAAAAAACCTCCTTATCTCTTTCAATTTATTAGAATTTACTCAACAATGAAACAATCACCATTCTAGAGTATGAGCTGATTATACATATGGGTTTATTAATTACTTAATGCTTCAAAATTCCTTATGTGGTTGTGGTATATATCATTTTCAACCTTTAAAGATTTTGTACAAAAGAAATCTCGTGTAAATTTTGTTGATAATGGAAAAAATAAAAAAGAATTTAGAATTTAGAAACAAATGTTTGTTTCCTCAAGTAATTCAAATATCTGCACGTTAAAAAAAAATTAAATCATCAAATACTCAAAGAAGCTAAATGTAGATCAAAATAGTCTTTGTCCATAAGAATATATTAACATTCAAAGTTAAATATACTTCTGATGATAAAATTAAATGGATAAAATGATAAAGCCTGAAAAATAAAAATTACATGCAAATTATTTAATAACAATGAAATCAAACTCCTTGCCCATGATCAATCAAAGTTGTAATTAGAATAATATCCAGCACAATGTGTAAAAACTCTACAGATATAATTTTGTAGAATATTGTAAAAAATATAATTTACAATTTTTTATTTATTTGTAAAAGGAAAATGATTACTTAAGATCGATAAGTGCATACAGCTAGTTAAGAAGACAAGTAAATGAAAAACAATGTAATAAGAAGAGAAATATAGAAAGCAGGATCAACAAATAGTGTTCGACATATATGATATATGTGTGTTGAGGCAGCAAAATATATTATATCAGTGCATAACTGCAGTGATCAGTTTTAAATATATTCTTATGGAGAAGTAAGGAGGCTTTTGTGAGCACCTGTATGATACATTGTAATAATTGTTAGAATATTAGGACTTTTATTCTTTTAGGAAACTTCTTGTTAAGTTGAGCTAGTAATAAAATTCACTGCAGTACTATTAAGCTGAGCTAGTAATAAAATTAAATCATCAAATACGCAAAGTAGTCTTATTAAGCTGAGCTAGTAATAAAATTCATGGTGGTACTATTTGGCCTCTATTATTAGTATAAATAGGAGTGTTAGTGGTTACTACAAAAAAGGTTAGTCTATCCTGTTCCTAATTGAATTACTGGAAGCCCATTGCATGTGTGTGTGGAGAAGTCTCTTGCACAATGAGTTTAATGAAGAGAATATTACCCAAAAGAGAATATTACCCAAAAGAGAATATTACCAAAAATGTACCAGATATGGCTGCAAGAGTCATATCATCCGAATGTCCGCCATCTTTAAGTCCGGAGACTACACCATAACGATCTTGCCTAAAGTCATCAGTATGCATCTGAAGAAAAACTAAATTGTTTGAACATAAGTTTTCTTCAAAGCATCAACCGAGGAAAAAAAAAGAAGGTAAAAGCTACTTGTCATCATGCACCCTCCCCACAGAAAGAATGTTTTTCCACCAGTAGCAAAGCCCATTGAACAAGGTTGTGAAATTAAAAAAAAAAAGATTAGGAGCAAAAAAGTGAAGTTATTATAACTAAATCTTGTCATACATTATGATTTACGAAAAACCTAAATGAAAAGTTATCTAATAACTTTTGAAATTTAAGTAAAATTCAATTAGCTAAGTTTCATTTGTAGGTTTTATATATTTTAAAACAAATGGAAAATAACAGAAAAGTGTACCATATGGTATTCATAGATCACTATTAGAAAATACACTTTCAACATCGATTATTTAGAACATTCTACATGGATTCTAAAACCGATGTTGAAAGTGACGATGTTGAATGTATGAATGTTAACATCGGTTTTGGAGAACCGATGTTAACATACATATGACAACATCGGTTCTCTAAATACCCGATGTTAAACACAATGAACAACAACAAAAAAAGTGTACGCATGATGAACGTTGACATCGGTTTTCCAGTAAAACCGATGTTAATATGTTAGTTTAACATTGGTTTTCTAAAAAAATTGATGTTAATATATGCCCTTAACATCGGTTTTGCTAGAAAACCGATGTCAACGTTGATGATGCATACACTTATTTGGTGTAGTTCTTTGTGTATAACATCGGTTATGTGTACATAACCGATGTTAATATTCAAATATTCACATTGGTTATTTATAATTAACCGATGTTAATGTACAATAGTTGACATCGGTTATCTACAGATAACCGATGTTAAAATACAAACACTGACATCGGTTATACTCAAATAACCGATGTTAATATACAAACGTTAACATCGATTTTCTATTATAACCGATGTTGGTTATGATATTAACATCGGTTTTTGTTAATAACCGATGTTGTTTTCAAGTATTTTTTTTATATATACTTTCTGTTTTTACAGTAAACCCAAAATTGTACCTGTCAAATGCAATTTCAGGAGGCCCAATTCACAGCAAATAAACATTTTATTCTGCTTTCAAGCTGTTTTAATGATAATAAACATCAAATAATTGATTTATTATAAAGAACAATCATCAAATGAATTCAATGTTAATGTACATAGAAAATGTCAAAAATGTTAAAAAAATGTCCCTAAATCACTCAAAAATGTTAAAAAATGTCCCTAAATCACTCAAAAATGTTAAGAAATAACATCAAATGAATTCGATGCAGTAACTTCCCAGGCTTCCAGATGGCAGATCAAGAGGGTATCTAGTTTGAATAAATATCTGCTAAGCATCAAAACAGTTAAGACCATAATAAAATAATTCAGGGAAGAGAAACCATAATAATTCTAACTAATCACTTAAAAAAAAGAACAACAATAAACAAATTTTAAGTTAGACCTCAGGGTTGTTTTCCATCTCACGAGTGAGCACTCCGATTGATCCAGGATGTAGCCTAACATCATCATCCAAAACAATACATATTTGCTATCTTTATGCATTGTCTCCACTCCAACTTGCCAATTTGTTAATACAAGTGTAATTGGTAAAATTCATCTAGCAAGGAAAATCTAGGAAATCAACAAGAATGGAAATGGACCAAAATTTCAATGTCAAATGTCCATAATAAGTTAGCACGAGTTTATCACTTATTTTCCTAGAAGGTGTTATGCATAGAGAATATGCTTTCTAACAACTAATATCATCACTATTTTCAACATAGATTTAGATTGACTTCAAAAAATATCAAGGAAGATATGGTTAAGCTCTGGATATAGCATGGCCCAAGGCTACAAGTTGTTGACAAACCAGCTACAACAACCTTAGCTTCCACATGATCTTGCATACATCAGACAGGCATCAAATTTAGTGTGAATGAGGCACAGATGATACTATTGGATAAAGCCCAAAAGAGAAAACAACTAGCTCTAATAGGGCAAAGCAACTAATTGAAAGGACTAAGGAGTTTACGTTGGCAAAACTTAATAGCAAATAATTATAGACATGAATGTGGAAAAGAAAAGAAAAACATGAGAGAGAATAACTTGTGAACTTATTTATACCTCAAATTCTGCTATTAATCGTGATATAGCATGGAAAGCAGGATCCTCTGTACTTTCTACCACAAAATCATAAAAACTAACCTTGCAGTACCGGGAAGTACAAGATCAACTTCATTAACCTTGCAACACCGGCTTCCTTCAGCAACTCTCTGATTTGGGAGTCCTCGAGGATTCCGAGGATCAATTGATCAATGGCCAAATGCGTGTTGCCGCATGATTTCTGTGCACCCTGTGCTCTTTTTATGGCCTTCATGAGATTCATGGTCGTAGGAACCTCGTCCGAGGGAGGGGACTAGCACGGTAGCTTCTTCAATGCCTGGTTTAACACTCGCTCCACGGTGTGTGCAAATTCCTCGTTTCCGCCCGCATTGTTTATTGCTAGCACGAAAATGCCGTTGGGATAAAAAATCAGCGCGTGGACTAAGTGGATGGGAGTGAATTACGCATGGCCTGAACTCATTGCGAGATCATGCGCCGATGCAAGAGCCTCATTGGTCTTGTGAGTAAACTTCTCAAGATTCTGGAGGGAGCGCGTGACGTGGATGGAGAAGTGGAAACTGATGTCGTTGGCGACGTAGACGGTGGGGCCTAGGGAGCCAAGGACGCACCAGCGGCGTGGGGTGGAGAGGGAGGGGTCGAAGGACCAGGTTTTGGTGAAGGGGTGGAAGATCAGGGGCCGGGGGAGGGTCGGGGAGAGGTTGTGGGTGGTGGCGGCAGTGAGCTAGTGGCTGAGTCGAAGAGTCAGAGAGGAAGTGCGAGAGAGTGGATGGAGAAATGAAAGGAATTTCAAAGGAAGCTAGGGATTTCAAAGGACACACAGTGGCAATTTTGTGATTATGGGAAAAAACTACGACATTTTTACACATAAAACGGTAGTTATTTTTGTTCCATCTAATTACACTATCGTACATTCTAAGATGATTCTATAAAATCATCTTAGAATGTACGCCATAAAAAAAGTTCATTTTCCTTAATTACAAAACTGTCACCGTGTGATATTCTAAGATGGTTTTCTATAACCGTCTTAGAATGTGCGTCGTAAAAGAACAATTTTTTAGTAGTGATATCTTCTTTATAGCAACTACTACACTCTTGATCATATCTCGAATCAAGTGATACTTGACATCTACATGCTTTGTTCTTTCGTGATACACTTGGTTCTTGCTTAAACTCACTGCACTTTGACTGTCACAGTGAATTACAGTGGTTTTCAACTCTTTCACTTGAAGTAGTTCTGAAATCAAGCCTCTTAACCACAATGTTTCCTTTACAGCCTCACTAGCTGCTATGTATTTAGCTTCAGTAGTGGATAAGGCCACTACTGACTGCAAATTCCAACTGACTAAGTTTCCAAACACCTTGAAAGCATAACCAGTAGTGGACTTTCTTGTATCAATGCTTCCAACAAAATCAGAATCCACATATCCTTCAATACTAGGAACTTCACCTCAATTAGCATACTTCAGTCCAACATCAACGGTCTCGGATATGTACCTCAAAACCCATTTAGCAATCTCCTAATGCTTTTTGCCTGGATTTGCCATAAATCTTCATACCACACTCGTAGAGTATTATAGATCTGGCCTACAACACACCATGGATTACATGAGACTTCCAACAACACTAGCATATGGCACTTATTGCATATAAGCTATATCTTCATCAAACTTTGGCTCTTGTTCCTTAGACAGCTTAAAATGTTGTGTTAGGGAAGTGGTAATTGACTTTGCTCCTTTTAAATTGAATATTTCCAAGACCCATTTGAGGTAATCTACCTAAGATAGGTATAACATTTTTTCCTTCCCATTCTTGATTATTTCTATACCAAGGATCTTCTTAGCATGTTTAATATCTTTCATATCAAATTTTAGATTCAACAATCTCTTGACTTTAGCAATTTCAGGCATGCTTTGGCTGGCTAATAGCATATCGTCAACATAGAGCAACAAGTAAATTGGTTTCTCATTCTTGTGACATTTCCAGTACACATAGCAGACATATGCACTCCTAGAGAATCCAATCTTAATCATATAATCATCAAAGCGCCTATACCACATCCTAGGAGACTATTTAAGACCATATAAGGACTGATTGAGCAAACATACCTATTGTTCATCACCCTTTTTGAAAAAACTAGTAGATTGCTTCATATAAATGGTTTCATCCAACTTCCCATGCAAAAAGGTTGTTTTGACATGCATATGCTCCAACTCCATATCAAAATGCGCTACCATAGCAAGAAGAACTCTTATTGAACTATGCTTTACCACAAGTGAGAAGATTTCTACAAAATCTACTCCTTCCTTATGAGTAAACCCATGAACTACTAGCCTTGCTTTGAACCTTGCACTTTGAACTCTTTCAATACATTTTTTCCTCTTGAATAACCATCTACATCCAACAATTGATTGCCCTATAGGACAATCCACAAGTGTCCAGGTTTGATTCTTTTCTAAAGAAGCCATTTCTTCTTCCATAGCTTTAATCCATTTTGAACTGTCCTTGCTGCTTATGGCCTTATTATAGGACTAAGGTTCCTCCTGATCTTCAATCTCCTTTCCAACTATTAAAGAATAGGAGATCATATCTACCTGACCATATCTTTCAAGAGGTTTGATTGTCCTCATTTCCCTGTCTCTAGCCAAACAATAATCTTGAGTTGATTCTTCATTCGCTTGTTCATATATAGGAACAAAATAATATCTTGCCACTATTGATTCCTCATGAGTCTGAGTAGTTGGACTCTCTTCAGACTTCACTTGAACTTGTGAACTCTGACTTCCAGTAGACTTGAATGACATAATTAAATTTGTCATTTGTAGTTCATTAAACACTACATCTTCGCTGATGATGCACTTCTCGTGTACAAGTTCCAAACACCATAACTTGTATCCCTTCACTCCTTGTAGATAGCCTAAGAAGATACATTTCAAGGCCCTTGGTTCCAACTTATCCTGCTTTAGATGAGCATAAGCAATATAACCAAATGTCTTCAATTCACTATAATCAGCTTTCATGCCACTCCAAGCTTCATGTGGGGTTTTAAAGCCTATGGCAGTTGATGGGCTTCTATTTGTGCAGTAGATAGTAGTGCTTACAACCTCTGCCCAGAAGGACTTTGGCAGATTGACATGACTCAACATGCATCTAACTCTTTCAAGTATGGTTTTGTTGAACATTTCCACCAAGCCATTTTGTTGTGGTGTCCTTCTCACAGTGCCTAGCAATACCATTTTGTTTGCATAAGGTTTTGAATCTTTCATCACAGAATTCAAGTCCATTATCGGTCCTTAATTTCTTCACCTTTCTTCCTATTTGAGTTTCAACAAAAAATTTCCATTCTTCAAACACTTGACAGCTTCATTCTTGTGTTTTAGAAAGCAAACCCAAACCTTTATAGAGAATTCATCTACTAAGGATAGAAAATGCATTGCCCTTCCATGTGACTTAGTTCTTGATGGTCCCCATAGATCTGCATGCACATAATCAAGAATTGCATTGTTGGAATGAGTGTTGGTGGGAAATTTCTGACTCTTTGCCTTGCCTAGCACACAATGCTCGCAAAAACTTCAGTGGCTCAATCTTGCCTTGCCCAAAAACACCTTATTTTGCTAACTCTTCCAACCCTTTCTAACTAATATGTGCCAATCTGTGGTGCCATAACTTTGTGTTATCATTAGTTACAACATTTGCATAATCAACAACAATTGTTTGTTCAACAAGGGAATACAATCCATTCTTCCTTACTCATTTCATGATCAAATTCTTCCCCTAATAGATTTCAAGGCTACCACGATCACACTTGTAGTCTTAACCCTCCTTGTCCAATATGCCTAAGGAGATCAGATTTCTCTTCAATTTCGGAACGTGTCTCACATCTTCCAACACCCTTTCTATTCCATTGTGCATTCTGATTCTTAATGAACCAATCCCCAATAACCTTACAATACTTATTTCCTAGCAGTACAATATCACCATCTATTTGCTTGTACTTTTCAAACAAACCTTTATTAGGGCACATGTGGAATGAGCACCCTGAATGCAAGATCCATTCCTTTTAAGAATCATCTTCCGATACAACAAAAACCTTTGTATTGTCATATCCTTCTTGAGCCACAACCACATCTGCATTGTACTTGTTCCACTCATTGAACCTTGACTTGCTTGGGTAGTCTTTCTTGAAGTGCCTCTCTTTGTCACAGAGGAAACATTTCTTCTTATTTTTAAACTTTGATTTCTTATTCTTGAAATCCTTCTTTTGATTCTTGTTACTTGCAATGAGCCTTTCAACAATCTCTTCCTTCTTGGAGTCATTCTCCCTTTGATTTTCTTTTGAGTTCAGCACAGCCTTGACCTCATCCATTGATAGAGTAGCCTTCCCATACAACATTGTATCGACAAAATGCTCAAACTGCTTGGGAAGAGAACTCAATAGAATGATGGATTGATCTTCATTATCTATCTTTACGTCAATGCTCTTAAGGTCCAAGACGATCCTATTGAACTCATCCAAATTTTTCTTAAAGGGCTTGTCGTCCTCCATCAGCAAAGCATACAAGCGTTCCTTGAGATATAATCTATATGTTAGGGACTTCTTCAAGTACAGATCCTCCGACTTATCCCAAACTGCCTTGGCATACTTTTCTTTAGCCACTTCCCAAAGCACTTCAGCTCTAAGACTAAGCAAGATTGCACTGTGAGCTTTCTTTGTCACATCTACGTGTCTCATCTCTTCTATCTTTGCGATTACTTCCTCTGAAAGTGCTGCATCCAAGCCTTGATGAACGAGCAATGCATTCATCTTCACCCGCCATAGACTGAAATCATCTATTCCACCAACAATTTTTTTTATCTCCATTCTTGCGAGAGCCATGGTTTGCTTCCTTTTTTCCTTTAGGATATCAACTCAACTACTGATACCGCTTTTTATGAATCAAGAAGATGAATTGGTTGTGGAAACGAAAAATTAGGAACAAAAAGGGAGCTTTGTTTTATTAACAGAAAAACACAACTTATATACATGTGATATTATGCCATTTGTTATTAACAAAATAACAGAAAAATAACTACCTAAGGCTGCCAGCTAACCCCCCAACTAACTACCTAATATTAAACCACATAAAACAAGGTTTCATGCATGCTCTAATTGATCATTGCACACAACACAACACACACAGTTGGACATTGCACTCCCTTTTGTTGAAGTCTCATTCTAGTTGGACTACACTCCCTACTAGCTTTCCACATGAAAAGCCTTACTCGGGGAGGAACTTTTTACCTCCAAATTAATCAAAGACCATTGTCTATCCACTCTCAAGTGAGACAAGTCAGTCATATTATTCATGGTTAACTTATATGCAAATCGAACAAAATAAATGCCATTTTTCTCAGGCCACCACACACGTAAATCATCATTTACACAATTAAAAAGAGGGATTTTCATAATGTTCCCTACCGCTGCATCATCAAATAATTTGTGCAACCAATATTCATTCCACCAACTTACCTCATGAATTAACATGTCCTTAACTATCATCTGATGCACCATCTCAACAGAACCATCCATAATCCATCATCAAAGGTTGTAGCAAGTTATTGATTATGAGTATATTTTGGGGTTAAATTATATAGGAATTTATAATTTTTCTCTCCTAATTCTTCCTTTTTGAGCATATAATTGTTAAATTAACATCATTTAAGTTTTTGTGCAGAGAATATTAAAAGTGATGAATTAATGATGTTTAGTGAGTAAAATAAAGTCCAAAAAAGCAAGGATAATTAAGGAAAGTAGGACTAATTAAGGAAAATAAACTAATTAAGGAAAAGAGAACTAATTAAGAAAAACAGGCTAATTTAGGAAAGCAGACTAATTTAGGAAAGTAAAGGTGGGCTTAGCGTGAGAAGCCCGCTTAACTAAGTTAATCTGCACCTATAAAAGAACAAGAGAGAAGAAGGAAAAAATATACAAAAATTCCAAGAGAATACAATCCTTTATATAAGGCAAAGGCTAAAAGAAGAAGTAATCATTAAGAATCATTCCTTCCTTCCATCCCCTTTTCTTATCTTATTCCTCTTTACTAAATATTTCTCTCTTGCACTTGTAAAACTTCATATGACTATGAGAGGTTAAACCCCATTTGTTGGGAACTTGGTAACCAACTACTCTTTGATGTAATTTCTCTTCCTATCTGTTTATGAATATTACATTTGCATTATCTTTTTTTGGGTTTAATATTATTGTTTGTGACTTGATCTCCCATTTGCATGGCAAGTTTTAGGGGTAACATTGGGAAATGTTATTTTCTAATAGAACTGGGAGAAATAAATTTATCACTAGGGATAGGTTGATATTTGTTTAGCCTGTTGTACATCTCTATTCTTAATGCAATTTACTGTTTTAGCTTTGCAAAGGGACTTGAGAGAGAAAATAGATAAATTAGGTTTTTTCATGTGGAGGACCAAAGATAGAATATACTAGTAGATGTAAGTGTAAATTACAATAATTATAAATAGAGAAAAATCATTAACATTACATCAAAGGGTAGCTCTGGTAGGCTAAGTTCTTAACATTCTCATATTCTGAATTTAACATCTATAATAATTGGTTTTCTTCCATTTTTTGTCTTTAATTAATTAATTTAAATTCTCATTTAATTTCTCTTCTTGTTTGATTTAATTTTCTGCCAATTTAAATTAATGTTTTCCTCATAACCTTTTCAAATCAATTTTGTTTAACTTCTTTTACTAATCAAGTGTTCATTTACCTAAGTACAAGCAAAGTCCCTAAGGATACAATACTTGGACTTTCGTTTTAACTTTACTACTTGGGACGAATTGATGCACTTATCAATCCATCAACAGTTATTGAATCTTTGTCAAACATACTTATAGTTATACGCTAGTTAAAATTACTTGTCCAAAACACTCGTATATGTGTGTCGAACAAGTAATTTTGTCATTAAGAAAAAAAGTATAAATGAAAAAATATTTCACAAAAAATTAGTTAAATTGTAGATTGAATAATAGTAAAATATATTGAAAATCTTGTCACTTTAATGAAATCCCAAAATGGGATGTGATACGTTTGACTACCAAAAAGGAAAATCAAATGTCTACCAAACAAATATATGATTTTAACAAGGTAGTATTGACACCTAAAAAAAAACAAACAAAGTAGTATTGAATTATATATATTCTTTTTGTTTCTAAGAGATGACAAGCTTACATAGAATATCTACAACAATCCTTATAATTTTTCATCATGCTTTGTTCATTGAGAATCTCAAACATTGTACAATTGATTAAGTGCAATAAACATGCTTTGGCAGCCCATAAGTATGACCTAGAAGTGACATATCATAGATAAAGGCTTTTCAACTACTTTAATTGTAGTTGATCGAGCTCCAACTTTTGTTGTCAATTCTATTGTCTAGTCGGGAGTAATGCCCAACTTAGTCCTCAATAAAAATCTTGCTTCGTTGCGACTAATGGTATCATGGTCCAATGATTTGTCTATGATAGGAAAACATAACAAACAAAACTCATAATCAAGGGTGATGGTCATCTCTCCAACTTTAGGTAGAAGTTGGGATAGCAAAAAAATTGGTGCTTGTGGATAAAATCCACAATGGACATGAAACATGCAATATAAATGGATATCTAATACCCACGAATACAGGTATTTCAGCTACTTGTTAGTTGACGGGGCGGGGGAGGATATCGTAGTACCTGCACCCGTGGGTACCTGCTACTTGTAGAATTACCAAAGTAACCTCTCTCTCTCTCTCTCACACACACACACACACAGACATACAACATAAGTTAGAAAAAAAAACATATCCTATATGTTCCATTCTTTCACACAATCATGCTCATGCACGAACACTCAATGCTCTCCCTCATGGCCTCAGTCTGACTCAAGCACTCTGCACTCAGTGATGCTCTCCCTCCCCCCCTCACCTTCATACTCTAACCCAGTCTTACTCTGCATTGGCAACCTCACACTGTATCGACAAGGTAGCACAATACCATGCAAAGGGACGACCTCACCACCATTACCTCACAACACCCTCATTATCAATGTCACTCTCCCTCACTACACAACACCCTCGTCATCACACCACACAAAGATTTTTTTTGCATTTTTTTAAATATTCATGGTTATCCATGGGTATCTATGAGCTTAAAAAATCCGTAAGTAGTTGCATACGTGGGTACCTACGAGTTCACAAGCAAATAATTTAGCATGCAGGGCGGGTAGCAATTAGACACTACCCGTGCCCGTTGCCATTCCTAGGTAGAAAGAGCATGTATCCTCATGTCATCTCTCAATAAAGGCATTGACTGAACCTTTATGCTAGGAATTATATCATGCATGAAAAAGGTCAACAAGCCCCAAGTCGTCTATGTATGTCTTCACTTGTAGATGGGATAGGGTAATATAACACCTTCCAACTGTGGCTAACCAACTTAATCTATAGTTGAGGATCACGAATCAACACATGCCTTGCTACATAGTCCTTATAAGACCTAAGAAAAGTATACTCCATATGACCTTCACCAAATGGTAGTCCAATGATCCGCTCAACATACGAAACCTCGGGTACTTGTTCCTTAGCCTCAGGTACCTCTTCCACTTCCTCAAGTACCTTAAGCTCATCCTATACATCTTACATAGTGTTGTTAATCAAGCAACGACTTCTACTCAACGTGTTGATGCTATTATGCATCGAGCCTTGAATGGCTCAACAAGCTCAACAACATCATCCCCTTCCTTAAATGAGGAGTCTCATCAGCATTATACAATGTAAAGTTCGTGCGAGCCACGAAGAATCTACTAAAAAAATTAAATTTGAATAACAATATAACTTAATTTAAAACATTAATAATGACTTAATTAAAAATAGAAATTACAAATATTATAGATTTACTATTAATAATATAAAACATTAATGATGACTTAATTTAAATAAACATTAATATATCAATTTATTATTAAAAATATTAAACACTAATAATGACTTAATTTGAAAAAAAAATATAGCAACAATAATAATATAAAATATTAAAAATTTTATATTGTTGCAATAACAAAAACTTATTTTCGCTATGTGTCTTTAAAAGACACAGTGGAAATATATTTGTGTTATGAGTCTTTAAAAGATACATAATGATAATATGTTTTGGTTATGTATCTCAACATATTTATGCCAAGGTGCATGCATTCATTTACAACAGAAACATGATTTCAATGTGCTCTAACACAACATAATCATGCATGTTTTTGTTAGACAAAAAATATATATATAAATACCAACATTTGCAAATGGGAAACTAAAAGGGATCGTAGGAATCAGATGACCAACAATGTCAATAAAGAGTGAAAATGGAAAGAGAGGGAAAGAGGTAAGGAGAAGGGGGTGCGACGAAATGGTGAGGAGGTAAGAAGAAGAGGGAGGGGTGTATGGAAAATTGAGAGATGTCTTTTTACCTTCTTTTTTCTAAAGTAAAGGGGTGAGAATAACAAAAATGAGGCAAGAATAACAAGCCCTTTTAAAATTAGAAAGGCGCGTAGCTTGCGATAAGTAGGGGGAGGAAGAATGAATCTTTCTTGGATTGTAGAGAAAAAAGGAAGAGACAATTGTTAAACATACCTCTTTTCTTTTTTAAAAGGAATTAAAAATACTTCGCTTAATTTCATAATATACCTTCCTTTTATTTTTTATTTTTTTCAAATATACCCCTTTTTAAAAATTTGTTTCCATAATGAATGTGTTTAACACCCTTGAAAACTAAATTGTGGAACAAAAATGGGAGTTGCTCTCTCACCTTCTCCAAAGGGAGACTCCTTGTTGCACTTTCAAAATCTTCACCCCCATGAATTTCTTATAATGGGATTTTCTCTATTTCTTTAACATTTTCTCTAAGATTTTTTCCTCTCACTCATGTCGTATGTAAATATCAAACACACTCACTCACATTCTCCTACAGAGCACAAGCAACACACAATGCCAATTTTTTTTTCGTAAATCCCAAAAAATATCCCTTTTGTATTTTTTATGTCTTGAATAAACTTTGTATTTTCCCCCTTGTTTTGGATATCTCATTGCCTCCTAATTAAGTTTATCGATTCCATTTGCACATTGGTAACTCGACACTAACTAAAAAGAGCCATGGACTCATGGTTTAAGTTTAATCAAAAGGAATGATAGTGGATGATGAATGTGTTACGTACGAGTTTGCAAACATAAACTAGAGATCCATAGAAGGCACCAAAGATTTATATTTGGTATTGATATTTGGAGGGAAAAAAAAGTAAAAGGGAGATATATTATGCAATTAATGAGGGTTTATTTAACAATTGTGAAGGGATGATGAATAGTTTTAGCCCAAAGTGAGCTTATGTACTATTAGGTATATGAATCTTATACCTCCCTTTTGTATTTTGGATTTCCCATTCTGGAATGTAAATTTGCATTTCAGAATGGACTTTTCGGAATACAATGGGAGGTGGTAGATTTAATAGTGGGAGCATAGGAAACAAATGTCGCACTATCAACTCCCATGCATGCAAAAACAATGTTTTTTTATGTTGGGCTAAGTCATAACCTTTAGTCCTAACTTCTAATAATGGCAATTTCTTCTTGCACCTCTGAGAAAAATTAAAACACTAGAATGGACAATCTTACCCTTTGTTGTAACCCTAGCACACACCTCCTTCCCAATTTTGCTGCAATGCATCCTCTTCCTCCTAATCCAGATCTTGTATCTCTCTCATAAGAAGAGTGTCTTCTGCAACTGCAAAATGTGCACCTTCTCCAAAACTCACCCAACTAAAACCATCCACATCCCATGTGTTGTGGAACATAATCATTGCCAACATGAAAAATGTGGAGTACATCCTCAAAATAAGGTTCGGCTTTTCTACGATCCTTGGAGACTTTCTAGGAAAAAAGAATCTTAAATGAGGATGCATGACAATTACAAAAGATGGTGAGCCTGACGGTTCCCAATTTTTCTATTGCACGAATCCTTCAATCTATATTGTTGTGGGGTTCCCAATTATTTTTTTGTTGAGCAGATCCTCCAATCCATAATGTTGTGGGGTTCCAAAATTGGCATTTTCATAAGTGTAATGGTTATCCATGAAAGGTATTCTAGAATATTAGACCTATATTTCGTAATAGGTATTCTAGAATACCCATTACACTTATGGAACATGTGTTCTTGAATGTAATTGGCATTCAAAAATATCTATTCTGGAATATAGTTCTAATACTCTAAAACAACTATTCCATTATACTTTTTTAGATTTCCCATTACACATACAAAGTGCTTTGTTGTTTAGGTTATTGGAGGTGGGTGAAAAAGGAGGTGTATAGAAACTTAAAAAAAGGTCAATTTTAGGTTATTTTAAAATAAGGAAGTGCATGTAGTAAAAAAGGGAATGCAGGAAGCAAAACCCCTAATAGTTAATAAAAAAAGGTTAAATTATTTTTTTAGTCATTTAATTTATTTTATAGATTCAATTTGATCCTTTAATTTTTTGAATTCAATTTGGTCCTCTAATTTTTTAAATGGATTCAATTTGGTTCTTTAGTATAAATTATAAGAAATTACACTTTGTTGCAGTTCAAAACTGCCACTAAGTGGTTTTAAATCACCACAAAATGCACATTTTCCAAAAAAATAAATAAATTTTAAAAATTAGAGAACCAAATTAAATCCAAAAAAAATTATATGACCAAATTAAACCTAAATAATAAATTAAAGGACTAAAACACTAATTTCGCCTAAAACAAATAGCAAGGCAATTGTTAAATATACATCTTGATATTACTTATGTACCTCCTTTTACTTATTTTTTTTTATCTCATAAATGCCCTTTCTTTTTTCCAATGCGCCCCCTTATCCTTATGCAACTTTGTGGTGCCACGACAGACCTAAGATGTATATCAATCATATGGAGGATTTTCTCCGACAATGGTTTCTTCATTTTGGCAATGTGTTTGGTGAGTTGGGAAGCATGGAAGACATGATCGCAAAGGATCCTCTCTCTAACAATGAACGTCTTGGTGGAGATCTTAATCGTCTCTAACGAACTCTTGATTTTCAGTTCGAGAACTTCCATTGACTTTGCTAATGTTGATATTTTTTTTTGGCTCTTTTAAAAACAAATATTGATATTTAGCTTTAAAACACATGCATTGCCTTTGTTTTGTTGTTGTAAAAGAGTGAGGTGACTCTGGATATGCAGAGGAACATAGTTCCAAGAATGGAAAGATGGATATTTAAAAAAATAAAAGAAAGTGAAAAATGAGGTATATAATTAAAAAATGAAGAGATATGTTAAGCAATTTCCTAATCTTAATTTACATGGTAGGTTTCTAATTTTTGACAAAAAAAAAGGGTGTGCAAGAGAAGAGGGGAGGAGAAGGAGAGTATTGCAACTCGAAAGGGAAGAATGAAGGAGAAGGAAGTGGCGTAAGTGAGCAAGGGGTGCATCTGATGGTGGAGGAAGGGAGAGGTGAGGGATTATGGTTTGAGAAATATTTGGGAAAATATTATAAGGGTAATTTAGGAAAAATGATGAAAATTTTGGGAAAGGGAGGAATGTGGATAAATTAGGGGAGGTTAATATATCCATAGCCCAATAGTAAAAGTTCAATCCAGCCCAATATTCATCAACTACCCAATCCACAGGCCCAAGCAAATCGAAAGGGGTCTTCTCCAACAATAATTTGCAGCAAATTGAACTTGTACTTTTTGGTGCCAGAGATGTTATGAAGAACTATAATCTAGTAGGACAGCCGCATTTGCACAAGAAAGCCTTTTGATTTGAGGTCCCCAGTTAGGATTACACCTTTGATTCTCCAGCTACATAGAATTTCCAATTCATGTAACACATGTTTTTGGTATCTAGCTATGTTCAATGACTTCTAAGTTTCAGCAACCTAGCCAACGAGAAAAAAAAAAAAGGAAAAGGGAAAGGGGTTCTAGTTAGCAATCATCGAGCGTAATGAAAGGGAGTAATGTTGCTTGTAGTAGTAGTGAGGTCTCGTCTAGGAATCTGATGAGTCATTAATGGGTGCATAAAGTAATGCTCATAGTTTCAATCAAATTCATTTAAATACACCCAAATAAATGTGATTGGTTAATAGTACTAAACCAATATTAAAATGGGTTGCACCAACTTATCATCAATTTTTCAGCCATTCAACTCAATAATACACATCTTTTTCATTTGGGGTGTGGGAAGGAGGTTCTCCACATAAGCTACATCACCACTTTGTAATGATGGAAACACATTGTGTTCAAACAGTTGCAAAAAATGTGAAAAGTAAAGTAAGAAAAGGAAAACAGTGACAGTTTAGCAAGTGTGTGTTTGGATACGCAGTAAGGTGAAGCAAAATCATTTTTTGTTCAGTCACACTGATGCAACCCTTTGTTCCTTCTGATTTTTTCACGGTCACAGCATGATTTTGGCTGTTAAAATCGATTCTGAAGTGTATCCATACACGCACTGAATTGGGTTTCCCCGTTGGGCATAAGGGGTTTGGGGTAATCTGGTATTCTACGTTACCGATCTCAAGATATGATCTTTGTGGGGTTGGAACGATTATACTATCTGAAAAGTTTGGAGGAAATAATGTGAATTGAGTTTATTTGCTGTTAGGTGAGCCGTGTGACACAGAATGGAAAAAGGCCAGTGAATCTATAACAGGCAAAACCAGTTAAATAAATATATACTGACACTAGGCCAGTGATGCCAGTTTTAAAGAGACCAAACCAAACCTAAACTAATTAGTTTTGTATTACAAAATGGATTTTGCATCAGAAAGGGCAGTACTAAATCATTGCGCCTAAATAATTTTGGACGTTGACATTATGTAATTAAAGAGGGTGGTTTACTGGTTACCGCATTATTATTATCCTTCTATCTTGTGTTATTGATCATATCATTGCGTCCCTATTGTCTTGCTTTCATCAAGTCTAAGAATCTTTCAAATCAAAATTAATCATCCCATTTGTTTCGTTCACATTGGTCCCAAATGCCAATACTCACCCTCAGCCTTATTCCTTTGTTTTTTCTTTTGGTCAATTAACAAAAAATGAGGCAAAAAAATAAAGTTAAGATTACAATGATCGGTCATTTTAAATGACAATTGTCAAATCAGTCCATGAAATTATGATGATCAAAATTTTAATTCTAGAAATTGAGATAAGAAAATTAGTCTCATTAATTGAAAAGTGTTAGTCATTTCAGCTCTTTAATTATTATTAGTTAATTTGATCTTTAATGTACATTAGTTAATTTTGTTCTTAATGTCAAGATCAAATTCATTGATGGGTTGATGGTTATCAAACTTAAAATTTGGTAAGATTAGGAATCAAATTGACCATAATGTAAATTTTTAAAGAAAAAAATTGATGATGGGTAACATAATACAGTACCAATTTCAAGAACTAGATTAATGTTTTACTTGTGAATATTCTTGGTTGGTTGGTTGGTTTAGTCAGTGCAACCCCTACGGCCTCGACTGCTACAATTCTGAGCGGTTCATGACTTCTTGTAATCATCATCACCCCATCATATAATATATGTTTCCATTGCAATGACAAAGAACAAATGATATTAAAGAATAATTAATTGATGAGAATCGGAAGAAGTGTTGCTGTTAGAAACGGGAATAAACAAAAGCTTAAAGTGGCAGAACCGTAGAGTTTGCCGTTACATATTCCTTGCTTTTTGTCCTAAATTTCATTCACTTATCGGACTAACATAATCCTTTATATTATATTATACACACATATAAAAAATACTCAGTAGGAGCAACGTCAATATAGCTGTCTGGTGGGGCACAACAACCCCACAAAGAACAAGCCACAACTTTGAATCTCCATCTCACCCTTTGGTATTGTATTTTATTTTATACAAATTCACATGTATCATTTTACCAAAGACAATTACGTTCGATAAGATCACTTTTGAATATTTAAGGCAGCCGTATGTTTAGGACACTAACTTGAGATCAGTTGGTTAAGTAAGAATAACCTCGTATTGATGATCTACCACTCTAATGATGGTAGTGTTGTGTCATATTTGTGTTTGTGCATATGAAATATGAAGACAATTATGTTCGAGTTAGGTAGAAATAGAACTATACAAAATACTTAATACAATTGTATACTTAGGATGCTTATCACTCAAGATTGATTACTGGTTAAATTGAAACAACCTGTGTCGGTTTGATCTAGTTGGCATTGTGTCGTGTCCTATTTGTGTTTGTGCATGTGAAAAGTGAAAATAAAACGAAGATACATGATCTCAGTGATTTTACTCTTGCAATGTACTGTGTCTCCTGACTCTCCCTTCTTTTTTTTTTCTTTCTCTGTTTGTGCTGTTGCAGCAGTGTGAATCTGTTACAGCTTAGATGCCCTGTACACGACACAGAAAAATAAAATCCCATTCAACTTGCGGTACCAGACAACAATTATGCCACTCTACAGCCCACAATTTTTTTTTAAAAAAAAAGATTATTTTTTTGCCCCTCTCTCTCTGTCTTTCTGTCACACTCTCTCTTGATTTCTCTCTCTTAACTGCATTCCCCTCTCTCTGTCTTGTGCTTCAATTTTAGTCAGCTTGAATTGAATTTCCCTTCAGCTGGAGTGGAACCATCAATCAAAAGAATATAAAGGGTCCCTTGTTTTTGTTTACATGTACATACATATATATATACTACTACTATGGGTATATTTATGGTGATGATTTTGAATTGGGGTGTTTGGTGGAGGTGGTAATAAACCTGATAGTGTGTTGTGTCTGTCGGCGCAAGGTCACTTTCTGTCGGCATTGTCTGTATCCACTATCCAACGATGATACGCTTCTGAGAGAAAGAGAGAGAGAAAAAAAAGGAGTATTTTTTTCTATCAATAAAATTAATAAAAAGTACAACGAAGATAGAGAGGTTTTAGTTTTACTTCTGGGTTTTCATTGCTTACAGAGTGCCTCTACCTTTCAAAGAGCATATTCATATCAGCCCTTGACCTTGTCTCTGGAGCCAAGCCAACTGAGACTTCAATCCTGATCTGAAGGGTCTTTTTTCTTTCTTTGGTTTTGATTTTGAACCCCACTTTCCACATTTGCATCTTGTGTGGAATCCTAGAACATCTTGGTTTGGTTGTTGTCAGATTTGTGTTGAGAGGGTGGAGAATTGGTTCATATGAGGGAAGGAGGAGGGGGTTTGTGGGTCAATCTTGATTTCCGTGAGTGGCATTGGAAGCTTCTTCAAAGTGTCATTGGTAAATGAAGCTCAGGCTTTCTGAGATCCTGCCTCATTATTTATCTTGTGATATAGGTCTGGAGATTTGACAAAAAGTAACCCACTTTATTCTATTTGTTGTTCCTTCCATTCCACTCTGCCTTTGTTTTACTTATTTATTTATATTTTTAGATTTCAGCTATGTGAAGAGCAGATGCAATGTTATTAGGCAAGATCCAATTTTATCAGTCTGCATGACATTTAGAGCACATGCATGCATTTTGCTGGGTTTCCTAAAATTGTTCCAATTTTTGCTACTGACATTAGCCTAGCACTAATTATCAATTTCACTAGCAACCCTACTGGATATACTCTTCTTTTTGTCCAGCATTATCATTATAATCATTTTTATTTAGTTTATCTACTTGCATTCTTAACTGCATGCCTTTTGCTAAGTCCTGTCCTTTGCAATTTTGTGTCAACATTCCATTATGTTTGAACTCTAAGTCACTTATTGTTCTTAAGTTTTCACATTCTTAACTGTATCTATATCTTCTTTCTTTTGAAGCACATTACATTCAAACTTCACAGATTGTGATCTTTTGCTGTTCTTTGGACTCCAGGTTTCATGTATAATAATAGTTCATATAAATTTGTACAGCATAAGTGAAGGGATTCCCACACCAGATGTCAAGTACTCTTGCAGCATTATTTGGAGGAGCTGCAGGAGCCGTGGCATTGGTAGGGATTGCTATAATACTTATATGGTTTTGTTTGTCTCGCCAAAGGAATGTTTCTAGGACTTCAGAGACAGGGTCCTCTGATCCTTCTCAAGGTAACAAACATCTCACATGCATGTATTAGATAAACATAAACATACATATTCTGTGATGAATAATTTTCCTGAAGTGATACAAATAAATTCCATTACATGCAGTGGGAAGACATGGTGCAATTGAGTTGCCTATACGAGATACTAGGCGATTTGAGATGGAAGAACTATCTCTGGCCACAAAAAATTTCAGTGACAAGAATTTGATTGGGGAAGGGAAATTTGGGGAGGTATACAAGGGTTTACTTCAAGATGGGATGCTTGTAGCTATCAAAAAACGCCGTGGACTTGCTAGTCAGGAATTTGTTGATGAGGTAATACCCAGTTTCATGCTCTAAAACTTAATTGTATGAGATGCTATGAGAATGAAGCATTGATGTGAAGTGACTTGTCATGCCCTTGCCTGCGAAACAGTGACAGATGCTGGATACTCCATATAAGTACTTGATGAATTTCTTTAGAGATGATTACTGATTAGTCTCTAAAATTGTTTTCCTTGATCTGTTTCATGCAATTTTAAAAGGATGCCCTTTTTCTCTCTATATCTTACTTCTCAAGTCCTTCTTCTGACCCTTGTCTGTTTCTGCTTCAGAATTTAGAGTAGAGTTCTATGGGAAATGCCATTTAGCTTCATCTATCATTTGATTCAGAAAGATGAATCTTTCTTTGCCCATTAATTCACTCAAATGTGTTCACTCATGTCTGAATAAAGTCTTTACAATTATATGTGAGCATAATCAGCATTTCTATCTCACTTCTTCTTGTGTGACTGGCAATTGCAAACATTATATAGTCTTAAATACTTGTATCCCTTATGGTTCATTCGCTTGCTTTGATTTAACATGACTCTTACGTTAGGTACACTATCTCTCATCTATTCACCATCGGAATCTTGTCAGTCTTTTAGGCTACTGCCAGGAGAACAATCTGCAGTTTCTTATATACGAATATGTGCCTAATGGAAGCGTCTCCAGTCACTTGTATGGTAAATTTCTGTATATCAGAAAAACTTCATTATCAATTTTATCTCTATTCAGATTATTCATAGTTATAACTGATAACAATAGTTCTGTTACTATGTGCTTCATGTTTGTTGCATGCACGCAAAACTAAGTTGCATTATACTACATTTCAAAAATTTCTTGTGTCTTGTTTTAGCTAAACGAGTCCTTTCTAAATGCTCATGGTTGTGACTTTGGTTTTCCTTTGCAGGTGCCGGTCAAAACCCGCAAGAGAAGCTAGAATTCAAGCATAGACTTTCAATAGCTCAAGGTGCAGCTAAAGGTGATCCTTTGCAAAATCAGTGAGCATTTGTGGCTTTCCTGGTATCAGTTTTCTTCTCTTTTAGATAAAATACCCAAGTATCTTAATGGATCCCACAAATTTTTTTGTAAGCCATTCTAAAACTTTCAGTTATTTGGTAGTACCTTCTCTATGCATAAAGCCACGAGGAACTTGTTCCTGATTTTCAAAAGCTCATTCATACTATTCTATGCAGGTTTGGCTCATCTTCACTCTTTGAGTCCCCGTTTAGTGCATAAGAATTTCAAAACCACTAATGTTCTTGTGGATGAAAACTTCATTGCTAAGGTGGCGGATGCTGGACTTCGCAATTTTTTGGGGAGAGTTGACATTGCAGGCTCCTCTTCTCAAGTGGCAACAGATGAAATATTCCTTGCATCAGAGTAATATATTGCCCTAAAGCTCATGAATGATTTGTGTTGTCCTGGCTATGCATGCGTTTATTTTTGCACACCATGCCTTGCAGGGTGAGAGAGTTCAGACGATTTTCTGAAAAGAGCGATGTATACAGCTTTGGGGTATTTTTGCTGGAATTGTTAAGTGGGAAAGAAGCAATAGAACCACCATTTCCGGACTCTAATCAAAATCTGGTTGAATGGGTATGTGATTATTTTCTAGAGTTTAGTTTCTATGTATGATCACTTCGTAACCGTTAACGACGACCAATCAAAAATCATGTTAGGGATGACTTTTAAGATAATTAATGTTAAAGTCAATAAAATTAGCCGATGTACTTTATACTCTATTTTCTAACATCTTAGATGCAAGGTGACATTCACACAATTTGATTTTGGGGGCACAAGTTGAAAGTGCGTCATATCTACTTTTCATGATGTGCTTTGGACTAATCTTGTATGTAAAGTCCATTTGCTGCTATGTGATTGATTTTTTGCTCGCTTTTTCTTCTCGATAATAAAGGTACTAAGCAATCAAGACCGTGGCATGATGTCTTACATCATTGATCGGAGATTGGAGAGTAGTTTTACAGCTGAAGGAATGGAAGAGTACATCTTGCTCATAATTAGATGCTTAGATCCTTCAAGTGAGAGGCGACCTGCCATGAGCTATGTGGAAATGGAACTTGATCGGATCCTAGAGAAGGAAATGAACTTGACAACAGTCATGGGAGAAGGAACTCCAACTGTGACTCTTGGAAGTCAATTATTCAAATCAACAAAATAAAAAAAAAAGGTATTGTAGTCTTAAATTGTTACGTATCATATATTATATATTACATTTGTGCATTATATATTTGCTTTATGATTTTTCCCTAAGTGCATACCAGAGAATAGGGCCAGCTGCTTCCTAAGTGTAAAAAGAGCAGTTGTATCCCCCCCCCCCCCCCCCTCTATTTTTCTTTTCTTCTTTTCAATGGGCCAGTGAAAAGCTGTATTCTTTTCTTTCTGATTTTTTCCTTCATAAGTGTATGTGATCTCTTGTAAACCATTATTTATTGTTAATATGACAGTGAAGATTGGGTTGGTGTGGTAAACTATTTATCAGTTTTACGCGTTCCTTCTGTCCAATGTTCACATTTCCCATTTCATTAATTATGCTACAGCTCAAATTCAAACTATATTTGGACACCTCAAATGCTAGTTAATACTTAGGGAGAGAATATAAATATGATAAGTGATATGATGTAATAGGAAGAAAAAAATAAAGTGAAATGAGAGGTGTTGATGGAGTGTCCAAATATCATTGTTTGACTTAAAATACATTGATTGTGGGACTACAGTTGTAGCCAATGCAATGTTAGTTTTAATTTTTAGTACCAAACTTGCTTGGCATGAGTGATATGGCACCCTTGTCCTTTAATTTTGCCTGTAACCAAGATCAATACCTTCACCTTCTACATGGTTGATAGGTGATTAAAATACAACTTTTTAAAGCATGAAAAATGTCAAGTAAATTTTTTGCAGCATTTAAAATGTAAATAAAACAAGATGTGTGTAAAACTTGGTTGAAACCATGTTAAAATGATTTTCGTCCACACTTTTTTTTTTACAACTAGAAGATATTTAAGGCATTTTATCTGGCAGCTAATTAAACCTTCATCTCAACATCTCTTTCAATATATATCAACCGTTGAGATGATATCACGTCATCACTCAATTGAAGGTAAAGACTTGAAACAAAATTTTTAATATATTAAGAATTCAGAATAATGAAAAAAAAATTATTAGGGATTCAAATAAAAAAACAAGTATATATCAAGAACCTAAAAGTTATTTAAGCCTATTAATTAAAATGAACTAATTTAACTAGTTTTATACTTTTATTAGTCTTGATAAATTAAATATTTGTTTCTTATATATAGAACAAGAGTAGTATTGTTAATTATTAATACAAATAATATTTAATTTAATCATTTTAATAATATTATTAATATTATCTATGGCATTGTTGACAAGAAATCTATATATATTTTTATGATTGGAAAAATCACATTGGATATTAATAAAATTGTAAGTAAACATACTCACATTGTTTATGATGTATTATTGTATTAGAGAGATTTGTATTTTTATTTTGTCACACTGACAATTGGTTGCGCCTATTTTTATACTTTAGCAAATCATATTGAGTGAATAGCACGAGTTAAATATTTCACTTCAATTTTGTATGTATTAATCATGTGATTTTGCATATTTTAAACATATTCTTAGTATATGTTACTCAATTGTTCATTTTCATTAAATAAAGACAATAACATTCAAGATAAAATTATAGCATTAGTTGGGTAAAAAAAAAATCAAGTAAAATTTGTCATATTTTTTCATAATTGTCTGTGCCTTTTTTCATACTTGAAAAATTCACATTAGGTAAATAAAATTGGTTAAATATTATGCTTGATATATTAATTATATTGTAATTTTGCATATTTCAAACATATTGTTGGTAAGCATTTCTCAATATTTCAATTCTATTAAATAAAAACAATTACATTTAAGATAAAATTGTGGCGTTAATTGGATAAAAAAAATAAAATTTTAGAAAAATGTGTTACACTCTTTGACAATTATTTATATCTCTATTTTCACACTTGTGATAATCAAATTGAGTGAATAACACATGTTAAATAAACAATTCAATTTTATTATTTATGCTTATGCACTTTTAAATACTACACTTGTTGCATTAATTCTATTGTAGTTTTGCATATTTCAAATATTTTTTTTACTAAATATCGTTCAATTGTTTAGTTCCATTAAATAAAAGTAGTAAAGAGAAATGAGAGGTGTTGATGGAGTGTCCAAATATCATTGTTTGACTTAAAATACTAGGAATTGATGGTGGGAGTTGTAGGCAATGCAATGTTAGTCTTAATTTTCAGCATCAAATGTTGCTTGGCATGAGTACTTTTGTCCTTTAATTATGCATTTAACCAAGATTAATACCTTAACCTTCCACATGATTGATAGGTGATTAAAATACAACTTTTTAAAGTGTGAAAAATGCCAAGTAAATTTTTTGTGGCATTTAAAATGTGAATAAGACAAGATGTGTGTAAAACTTGGTTGAAATGATGTTAAAATGATTTTTGTCCACATTTTTATAATTGGGAGATATTTGAGACTTCTTATTTGACACCTAATAAATCTTCATCTCATCGGGTTGACCCATTTGAGAGTAAAGTAGTACTTCTAGTTGCAACTCCATTTTCAAGTCGAGAATCAAATCTCATTCATCGGGTTAGCACATGTGTATGTGTGTGTTAGCAAATATTTGAACTTCTTTTAGAATAAGTATGTTAGCAAACTATAATTATGATTTTTTAAAATATACCTAATGTATAGCTTGCTAATGTACTTCACACACATCTCAAAAGCTTGAAAGTACCAAGTTATCCATAATAGGCTAATGCAAGTGTTTGTCATACACACACAGACTTGTGGAACCAAAAGAATAAGTCAAATACCTGGCCTAATGGAGCCTACACACAACATACAAATATAACATCAAAACAAAACATCAACATAACCAACCTATAATAACAAAACAACCTTAGTCTCCCAATGAGATTACTAGCTCAACTTATAACCCTTAGTGACTTGAGGGGAAATCTTTTGGATAATATGGCTTGTCTTGATCATGGAAGAATGGAGAATAGTGAGGGAAATCCTTTTCACTGTCACTCATACTAGTGCCTCTACATGCCTCCTCATCCACCAACAGATTTAATGATGTACATAGCCTTTAGAAAATGAAATGGCAATAAGCAAGGAGTGAGGCATATTTCTATACATTAGACATTATAAGAGAGCACACAAACAATCATACAACACATAAGCAAGTATATAGTGCATTTAGTTCAAAAATCAATTCAACAAAACATCACTCATAGATATACTCATTGACACTAAAAAATATAATCATAATATCCATTACATCTCTTGACTAATGCCCCTACTTCTAGTTCATTCATTTTACTAATCTCTTATTTGGTAGTACATGATACATGCAATAAAATGCCATCATGCACACAAAGTGTTCCTTGTGCACACAAGATGCTTTCTTGTGCACATACAATGCTCATTATGCACATAAACTATTCATTGTGCACATAAAGTCCTTTCTTGTGCACACGAAGAGTTCCTCATTCATATAAAGTGCTTCCTTGTGCACACAAAGTGCTCATCATGCACAAAAAGTTCTTTAGTATTTCATACACATGAAGTTCTCTTTGTGCACATATAGTGCTCACCATGTCCATAAAGTGTTTCCTTATGCACATATAGTGCTAATTGAGCACATAAAGTGCTCATCATGCACATATAATCCAAAGACATGGAAGATATCTAACCACTCAAAAATCTCATAAACAAAGTGTTGATAGAGAATTTTGGTATTAGGTTCGAAAAACTATAAATCAACAAATAAGAATTTGATAATAGGATTAATTATACTAAACCAAAATACTTAATGGGTTCTTTCAGAGATTTTCAATCTAACAAAGTCTATCTTATAAACTTATTATGAGAATAAAAAAAATTTGCCACAAAACAATCACTTAACTAAAATACTTAACTAAAATACTTAATTTAATTAACATTGACACATTTATATTCTCGAGTTAATTGTTTTATCACTAGTTTAGAATCTCCTTGAATCAACATTTTTTGCTCCTAGTGAAACCAAAGTTTCCAATCCTGCAATTAAGGCTTCATATTCAGTCTCATTGTTCAAACAAGAAGCTTTTATCTGAAATAGAAACTTTGTTGGCATATTTTTTGGTGAAATGATCACCACTGCAAAACTCCTGCATGATTTGAACCATCAAAATAAAGCATCCAAGGTTTCAATTTGATCATATTACATTCTTGAACTTCCAAAAAAGTATGATTAACAAGAAAATCAATCACTATTTGACCTTTGATTGACTTTAAAGGGGTAATTGTCAATGAGAATTCTACTAACGCTAAGGACCATTTACCTATTCGATTATGCATGATAGATTTTGACAGCATGTATTTTATTATATTACTATAAGAAAGTACTATTACATTAAATGACTTAATGTAATACTTCAACTTAACACACGAATAATACAAACAAAGACATAGTTTCTTGATAGAACTATATCTAGTCTCTATGCCATTTAGAATTCTACTCAAATAGTAAACAAGACTCTTGATTCTATGATCGTTGACCTTAGTCAAGACACTTGCAATAGTAGATTTTGATGCTGAAATATTCTGCCTCTGATTGTGGAGTCATGATGGGTGAATTAGCCAAAGTTTGCTTAATCTCTTCAAATTCCTTTTGATGAATGTTATCCCACTTGAAATCACTTTCATCCTTTAATCTGAGCAAAGATGAAAAAACTTTAGTTTTCCTTGATAAGTTAGAAATAAATCTTCACAAGAAGTTCACCTTACCCAACAAAGATTGCAGTTCCTTTTTGTTTCGAGGAGGTGATGTTTCTAGTACAACCTTAGTTTTGTTCTTATCCATTTCAATCCCTTTCTTATGGATGACAAAGCCTAAAAACTCCCCTACAAAAACTCCAAAAGCACATTTTAGAGGATTTATTTATAAACCATGTTATCTCATTCTTTCAAATGAAAGTTTCAAATGCTCAATATGATCAATTTTTGGTTGTGATTTAATAACAACATCATCAATATATACTTGCATGAAATCCCTTATTAAATCGTGGAAAAATAAGTTCATAGCTCTTTGGTAAGTAGCACTAGCATTTTCTTAACTAAAAGGCATCAGAACTCATTCATAAGTTCTCAATGCCCCTAGGCATCATTTAAATCTCAAAAATCAATACACACATATTTTGTCACTTTTCTTTATAATAGGAACTATGTTCGAAATTCAATGTACATACCTGGCGGTGCGAATGAATTTTGCATTTAACAATCTTTCAACTCTACCTTAATTTTCGAAACCACATAAGGTGCAAATCTCTGAGGAGCTTAGTTTATTGGTTTCTTTCCTTCTCAAATGGGCAATCTATGCTTGACTAAATCTTTTCTTAACCCTGACAATTTGCCTTAATGCCACACAAAACAGTCTTTGAACTTGTGAAGAGGAGCTATAATCCTCTTTTGTAACTTGTCGTCTATTAATTTACTTACATAAGTTTGCTTTTGATTCACTTCATCCCCAAGATTTACTTTTTCTAATGGATCTTGCACTTCCAATTTCTTCATGACTTGAGATGATGGCTTCTCGAAATCAAGATTGGAGTCATCATATATACAATCTAGTTTTGTAGCTTTGAATTGGGAGTCACTGACCTCTTGTTGCTTGACTTGACTGATTTCAATATCAACTTGTGATTTTTTTATCGACTTTAGTATCGATTACTTCTTGTCGACTGACCTCAGTATCATTCTTCAGTGTTTGATCGACTTCAATATCGACCATTGCTTCTTTTAAATTGACCTAATTATCAATCTTCAATATTCGATCGACTTCAGTATCAATCATTTCTTCATTTAGATTAACCTTAGTATCAATCTTCTCAATTAGATCGACTTTAGTATTGACTCTTTCATTATTTACATTGAAATCAATATCAATTTTCTTTTTCATGGCTAGTGAAGCCGTCTCTATCTTCTTTTCAACCATGTAAGCCAAAATTTGTGCTAGGAAGCTCGAATATGATTTTTTGTTGTTCATTGAGACGTATGCAAGGTTGCTTCTCCTTCAGCCAAAGAAGTCAAATGGTAACCCGTCTCAGGATTCTAACAAAACAATTGAGGATTCCCATATCTTCGATTAACATAATATGCATCCTCTATCTCAAATGGGGTTGTCAAGGCCATTATTTTCTCATGCTTTGCAACCACTAAAATGTAGCATGACTCATAACTCAAATGGTCGTGATTCACCACCTCTAGGCTACCTTCTAAAAAAGATAATGGGACTAATCAAACCAAGAGGAGGGTGAATTGGTGTAAAATTAAATCGTCAAAAAATAGAGTTTTAAAACTTTTTTTCCCCAAAGAATTGCATCACAACTTTCTTTTAAAACAATATTGAATCAATCACCCAAACCTAGTTCCTTTTTGTTAAAGTGCATCAATTTGAAATATCTTTGAAACTTAGCAAATTGATAAAGTATGCAATAGAGAGATATGATAGTTTAAAAGAAGATAGAGAAAAAGATTTATACTAGTTCACTCTCTATTTCTAGATAAGCCAATCAAATTATCTAATTCAACCTGAATTAGATTTTTATTATGCAATGTGAGTTTTATAAGAAATTACAACCAATTTCAAATTCTACCTAGAAAATGAAACTTAGGCACCTAACCCTAGGGTCCTTAGTGAATCTAAGCCTAAGAAAAACCTACTCTTAGCTTCAAACTAGATACGCATATTCTAACATGCAGTAAAACATTCTATAACGATGTGTAAAAAGAATATGAAACAAAATCATGGAAAGATACAACCTTTACATTCAAATGCAATAACAAAAGACTTGATTGAATGGACCTCTCTTGATCTCAAGTGTGTTTACAAATCACTAATCACATAACCTTCAAAGAAACTTTGCTTTAGAAATCTCCAAGAAACGAAAACTGAAGCTTGTGTGAGTTGTAAAAGTTCGCTTTCTTCTCTCTTAAAAGTGAGAACACAAGGTGGGTATATATAGAAAAAAAATAGTTATAACCGCCTATAATTGATTAAATTGACAATGTAATTGATTATTTCATGAAAGTAATTCACTATATTTCCCATTTAATCGATTAAAATGTTCTTTCCCAATTCTGGAAAACATTCAAGAACAATGTAATCGATTACACTCTTGATTTAATCGATTAAAGTGTTCCTGATCACTTCTAGGAACACTTTTATGAACGATGTAATCGATTACTATATTCTCGTAATCAATTAAACCAGAGACTTAAAAAAATAGACATGATCTTAATATGAACTATGTAATCGATTATGAATATATGATAATCGATTAAACCAGAGCTATGATCTCTCTGCAAGTTCTCCAAGACTTACGTAATCGATTACACACAATGGTAATCGATTAAACCAATGAGTTATATAGCATTAAAGATGTTTCTTATATAGGAAACTATTTTCCTACTTCTATATGATGATGCATAAAGTACACACAGATAAACTAAGGATAATAAGCAACAAACAATACAAATGTCACTCAATATGGAGTTGGACATGTAAAATTTAAAACTCTTCTTTGTCTTGATCTTCATGTTGCTCCCCCTATCTCTAACACCTTCCTTATTCCAAAAGAAATGTTTTTGGTGAATAGTTGATGGTACTATTTCTACTACATGGATCAATTCTCGACCCAGTAGCATGTTGAAACTTGCTTGTGATGAAACAACAATGAAAATAGTTGGTCTTCACCTACTACCAACCATGAGATCTAGCGCAATCATTCCTTAGGACCATGATGCTTTCCCACTATAATCAGAAGCTAGATCATTATGAGGAATAAGATCCTCTACTAACTTCTCAAACCTTTTAAGCATAGTGATCGATAAAATATTGATAGCAGCACCTTTGTCGATCAATATCTTGTTAACTTTTATACCTTCCACTCTGGCAGTTATGATCAAAGGTTTTAGATGAAACTTCATCTCATGAGTGGGTGGGTTGAAATTAGCATAATTTTTTTCAAGAGTAATTAACGATACTTGTGTGACCCAAAAAATCTTGGGCTCAAAATCTCCCCAACAGTAATCTTCTTTTGTGAAGTTTTCCTCATCTTGACAAGCATGATATTGATCAACATACTTAGAGGGTAGGATAGAGATCATGCCACATATTATGTCAGTTATTTGAGACAAAGGGACCCCTACAAGCATCCCTAAAGTTCCCGACAAAGTCTATGGTGAAGACAACACTCCAACATGTATCCTTATTATGTCAGTTATTTGATTGTACGGTGATTGAGTAGCGACGATTTCTAAAACCACCACTTGTGTCATGAGGGATTGCATAATTGCTGATTGTGTGACTAAAGGTTGTGTAATGATTTTGTTTTAGATGAATTGACATTGAAACTAGACATTTTTACACGTCCACTTCTTAGAATCATACACGTATGTTAAAACTCATTTGTTTTTACATTCTTTGGCAACATTAGTCACACTTGGCGTGCTAATTTGTTGATAAAAAAATTTGGTATAAGGTTTGAAAAACTATAAATCAACAAATAAGAATTTGATAATAGGACTAATTATACTAAACCAAAATACTTACTGGGTTCTTTGTTTTTAAACTAGCAATCTAAGATTTTCAATTTAACAAAGTTTATCTTATAAACATATTATGAGAATAAGCTTTATGACAAGTATAAAACAAGTATTTGGATTATAATAATTTATTCTCACAAATGTAAATACTTTTTGTAAACACATGTAAAATAATACTTAGATCGACAACATTTACCAGCACATTAGTATGTTTGTTACAACACAAAACAAAACATATATAATCGAAATCAATAAAGAAAGGATTATAGAAAGAAGAATAAGTTATAGATAGAAGAATGTGTTATCAAAGGAGGAGTCATAGAAAGTAGAAATAGATGAGGATCAAAATCAAAAATAAAAGAAATAGGCAAAAGCATACATGTTTCCGTAGAACCAAAAAGTCATAAGTGCAACAAAGTTGGTATACAACAAGTATCTAAATGTTCATAACCAAATAAATAGAATACATTCTTGCCTATATATAGAAAATACAAACAACCGGTCTTCATAATTGGTTGCAACACGTTTCCTTGAACTCTATCCTTTGTTTCAGATGGCACCACCTATTCGACGTTTCTTTTTGAACTTGAATCATCGTTAACTACTCCAATAATTTTTGCTTTGATTGTTCAATTTAACATTATCGACAATCTTTCTTTCGAATCATCTTAATCATCATGAAGATGTTGATCAATCCATCATGTCAAATATTTTCTTTTTGACATCAATTATTCTTATTTCTCCTGTTCATCTTTTTGTCAATCCTATACTTTCGACATCACCAAATGAGCCTTTCTTGATGCATTATCATACTTAATTGAAAGAAATAAAAATAAAATTAAAACTAAACATCCTTTTAAGAATTTTATTCAATCAACCCTAACACAAAGATATTAAAGTTTGATGGATTATGAGTTTCAATAAGTTATGTAGTTTATTAAATGTGCTCAATGTGTATAAAGGTATAATGTTTTGAACTTAGATGTGAAAAAGTGTTTCAAGTGAGCTTGTGTGTGCATAAGTGGACTTTTGTTCAGTTCTCTCATAAGAAATAGTGTCCAGCACACTAAGTTATTGAATATGCGTTAACGTTTTTTTTATGAAAATTTCAATGTTCAATCCTTTGTTTTTTTCGTCCAACACCTTAAGGAAACTTACACTTCATCTTTTACAAACACTGAAGTTTTCTTCATTTGAGGAAAAATAAACCTCATTTTCTATGTTTCGAATGCTAAGATTCAACTGCTCTTGATATTGGCTTTGTTTTTTTGAATATGCTTTAATGTTTGAATTTCAAGCATTTAATGAAAGAAAAGTATCTTTGAGTATAAGTACAACTTTTGATCAAAAGCATTTCTAAACAATAAGGTTAGATACTGTGAGAAAATTGAAAAAGGAAAATGCAAAAAAGGAGTACATACTTTCAAATAGTGTCAATACTTTTTTAGGAAAGAAAAAACACCTACCTTTTCTCTCTCCTCTTGAAAAGTGGACATGTCAAAAATAGTTAATGCCAAAGCTCCCATGAATTTAATGCACAATTAGAACAAGAAGAATTACAAGGGCATGAATACACAACAAATATATGACCTTTGATGCTTATATAAAGACTGAAGAGAATACCTAAAGAGAAAAATGAAACTATAACTCTGAATGAAACAATACTCTATTGAAATCAATCTTTGGGCGATACTTTTGTTGATGCAAAACCCTTTTTGAACCAAAATGTTTTAGTGACAAAATTTTAAGAAGCAAATTCTAAGTCTTCCAGACATATGCTACTAATGATTTGCCTTGAAAGACTAAATTTAAAAAGGACTTAATTAAGAAGCATGAGAGAAGGTGAGAAAGATGGACCTACAATAAAGGTTTTCCAAACAAAGGTTCTATCTAATTCAAAAGCAAGACAACCACAAGGAGGACAACTAGAAGCAAAATGACAATCATGCTTGCTAAGTCAAAGTGTAGTTATCAAAAGTTATAAATTAGAAGCATGGTATTAAAAGTAGCTTTAGTTAGGAGGTAGATATCATAAACTACACATGGCTAGAGGATCAACAAAAGATACAATGAAAAATACAAGGTTGAAGGGAGAAGAGTTTACACTATGTAGAAGCATACACCAAAACCAATAAAGGAAGAAGTCATGCATAAGTGTACTGGAGCACTAAATTTGTGACAGTAAGCTATCTAGAAGACACAAATAATTTTGAAGCACAAATCTTGTTGACATCAACAAGTTCAACCCAAACCAAGGTAACTATAAGTAAAGAGATTGTTCAAGCAAAACTGTAGTCATCAGAGAATGAATTGAAATAATAATCTATAGAAGACACAATCTTTGCAAGTAGCATCTCATGACTAAGTTGAAGTAGAAGTCATAAGCTAGTGACATAGTAAACACCAATGAGTCATAATTTTAAAATTTAAATTGTGCAAGTTGTCAACAAGCAAAGGAAGCAAAGAAAACATAGATAAGTTAGTTGTGCGACAAGGAAAACTCACAACATATCTCCTTGGTCTCCAAGCCTCTCTAGAAGTTAGTAACAGTCATCTTCATGGTCAATAAAAGGAATACGAGTTGCTTACACTCATTTGTGGGAAGGAAAATAGCATAGAGAGGGTAAGATCAAGAAGCTAAGTTGTATAGAGATATCATTTGCTTTTGATACTAATCTTTCTTAACAAAAGACTCTAATCTAAGATTTAGAGCTAAATAAAGTGTTTGTAAACACTTTCACCAAAAAAGCCTTACTAAAAGAGCTTCCTGAAGGTGTCATGGGAGCATGTCCTTAAACAAAACCTGTTAGGATAACAAAACCTTTAATGAGAAATTAGGAAATTGTTGCTTCTAGAGGCTGTGAAAACACAATAGGTGTTATATGAGTCAAATAGTAGTTGCTACTTTGGGTACGAAGCCTGGAGAGAACCTTTTTGAAAGAATAGTTGGGTATGACCTATAAAGGTTTAGAGAATATTAAGGTGCAGCCTGGAGATGCTTTCCAAAGGAATACTCAGGTAAAGTCCGAAGAGACTTTTCAAAAGAATACTTTGGGAAGACTATAGAGGCTTTGAGAATACTATGAAAGCTTGATGAGACGGGAAAAGAATATCTTGTTGAATCTTGTACCTTGTAATCATACAAAAGAAGCTAATTGACCACTATACCATATTAATTTATGTTTAAGTATTTGACAAATAAAATTTGTGTTACATTTAATTATTTTATTTATTTATAATAATTCATGTAATTCAACTAGTAACTCACCAATTAAACTAGTGATCCAATGACCCAATACTTCAATTGGATCATTCATCTTTCCAAATTTTAAATATTAAAAACACATATAATTCCATCATTTTAATTCATAAAATATCTAAACATATATGATAATACAACATCAGACTAATATTATACACATACTAGCTTACCCATGGGTAATACCATAACCCAAAAATTGGTATAATATTACACTAAGTGGATTGATCCAACATGAAGCAATAATATTAGTTAGATCTACAAATTTAAATATCACTATACAAAAAAAAAACTTTATTTTTCAAGAACAAGAGATGAAAACCTCAATGTAATGCAACTAGCATTGAAATTCATCGCAAAAAAATTCAAGATTTAAAAATGCAGTATTTGCGGTTTCATCATAATCATTGATTTTGAGAAAAATCGCATATAATACAACCGTAATTGTCATGTCATGACAATTAGGGGTGGGTAAGCGGGTCAGCCCGCCCCGTGTAAGGCCCGCCCGCATTGGCAACGGACCATGTCAGTCCGCCCTGCTTCTTACACGGACCAAATAAATTGGTCCGTCCCCACCCCGCGGACCCCGCGGGTCAAACAGACTGGTCTGTGGGCCTAGTTTTAAAAGAATTTCAATTTTAATAAAAATATAATACAATCAAATTAAGTTCAATACAGATGTAAATAAAATCTCAATAATTAGTCAATTGCATCAATAAAATAAATAATGTCTTAACAAAAGAAAATCCACACAATAAATCTAAAATATGAAATTTAAACATCTCCAACAACAAATGATTCTATATTTGAAGTAGTTTGAGCCTTCTCCACATTTAAGAGTACAACAAAAATGAATCAGCCCCAATAAAAATAGGATAAAAATAAATTCTAGAGAGAGAAGAGATGTACTTTGCGTGGTGGCGTTATGGTGGGTCGAGATTGTGTCGTTGTGGTGTGTCGCGTATCTGCGTGAGTATGAGTCGCATTTTATTTTCCTTTTAAGGGAAAGAGTAGTATGACTTGCACGCGTGCGTGAGTGCATGGTGGAGACAAACCGTGAGGAGAAAAAGTATTATTAGCCTGCTACTACAATGATAACGTCTAGATATGATGTGAGTTATTTTTTATAATAAAGATATATTGAAATATCTTTAAAAATATTTATTTAACAATTATTTTTAGCTTAAATGATAAGAATTGATATTTTTATTATTTATGGCTTGTAGATATGAAAAGGATAAATTAAAAGAAAAAAAGATCAAGAAAATATCAAAAAGGAAGATTTTTAGCATGGTATCACTTATCTTTTTTTATCTTAATCTTTTATTTTTCTTATCTTATCCTTTTTTATCTTTATCATCTTTTAATTTAAATCTTTTATTTTTATCTTTAAATCTTTATCTTATCTAATATATTTCTTTATCTGTTATTTTAAAAGAAAAAGTTTAAAGTGAAAAAGAGAAAATTAAACCTAATATAATTGGGTCAGGAACATACAAATCAAACCCTAATGCGAGCTGCGTGCAACCCGCGGATCCTGCGGGCCAAACCCGCATAGTTTGTGTTAAGCGGGACGCGGATCCAAAAATATGACATAACCATGGTCTGTTTAACAAAAATTGATCCGTAACCCGCGCGGACCACGGGTCCCACGGATCAATCCATAGACTTGGACCCGTTTACCCACCCCTAATGATAATATTGGTGTGATACAATTAGCATTCTCCTTTCACAAATCTAATTGATAATTTTAAAAGAAATATTTGTTGCACATCACTATTGTCAGACATTACGTCACATTAGTGTGAAAGTGTTAGAAAACTTGATAGGACAACGTTTTTTTTTTCTTCTTAAATATGTTTTTACTTTTAATAAATATTTAATTTTTTATTTATTTCCTAATATAATTTTACTTTCAATTGATTCCTTAAAAAAATAATTTTTTTATTTTTTATTTTACATATTTTGTTTTAGTTCATGATATATTAAAAAATTATATATTTATTTTCTAATAAATTAACAAATTTTATTTTAATCTATATTAATAACAAATAAAAAATATTTATCATAAAATAAACATAAAATTTATTAATTTATTAGGAACTAAAAATAAATATCAAAAACTAATAATAAAATTATTATTTTATTAAATACTCATCGTAAAACAAAAATTTATTAAAAAATAAATATAAAATTGAATATTTATTAAAAATAAAAACATATTTAAATTTTGTTTACTGAGTTGGGCAAAAACACCAGCACATGCTAGCGGTAATTAAACTTTAAACAATAAGCATTTAACTGATAAAAAAGTAAGCATTTAAGCGTGCGCAAACTAAATTATTCATTTTATTTTTTTCAAAATCTTTCATTGGTTTAAATATATTATTTTTAGTAATTTTCGCTTTCAATTCTAGTAAAACGGTTTTCATAATTTGTATAACGTTTTTGTAATGTAGAAATGAAAAATGACACAAAACGAAAAGTTTAGACATCATAAAAATCGTAAAAAATTTATAAAAATTAAAAAAGCCTCCTTTTTTTTATAACCCAAGTAAACTCAGCAAAAGTGGAAAAAAAAAAAAAAAACAGACAAGTATGCATCAGCAAAAGTGAAAAACCCTGAATCTGAACTATGATTCATCCCAAATCCCCAATCAAACAAATCATTCACAAGAACAGTTCTAGATTGCCTACAGTCACCTTTCATACAGATGACTCTACACTCATTATTCTAAGGATTACATTCTTTTTTCTTCTTCTTATATTTTATTAATTTTATAAACTTAAAAAAAATTATGATAGAGAACTAGCAGTGATCAATCTTCCCTTATCTCTGAGTGCAAAATTCGCATCCCACAAAGACTATTTGGAACAGAGAATTAACTATCTCGTTTCAGTCCAACGACCATTCGACAAAGCTGCCACTACCCCCTCTCTCTCTCTTCGCCAGTTATTCACACTCACAGTGATCGCAGAAGAATAGAGAATTTTACGAAACTATCTCAATAGAATGCTGGAATGCGTTTCTTTCAAATCGTCGACTCCTACCACCAACTCTTCTCCACTTCCTCCCCCTTCCCACTCTCATTCCGAAGGCAAAACCAAAACCAAAATATCTTTGCTCTGAGCCGAACCCGTTTGTAAAAATGTCTCACAGAATGTTCGTTTTGTTTCCCAGGGAACTCGGCGGAGGAATTCGAAGAAGACACTTCTGCCACAAGCCCAAACGTCTCGGGCGAGTTCCACCGCGCTTTGGAGGCCCACTCCTACAACGAGATCCGGTCCATGGTCCAGGCCCCACCGCAGGTCCACCACATCGACGACGAGGACTCGCACCACCGCCACGTCCTCTCCCAGGTCCTCCAACCCGACTCTCACAGCGTCCACGAAGCCCTCGCGAAAGCAAAACCTAAGAGCAACCTCACGCGCCTCGTCTCCACCTACTTCTACCACAGCGAAACCGCCTCCGACTTCTGCCTCCGCCTCAGCCGCAGCGTCCACCGCGCCCGCCACCTCTACGCGCCGCTCTCTGACCTCCTCGCCGTCCTCCCCGCCTCCGCACCGCCGCTCTCCCAACCGCAATGCGACCGCGCCTACGAGCTCTTCCTCCAATTTGACCGCGAAGAGAATCCTTTCGCGCTCTCCCGCCTCCACCGCCTCCGCGACGACTTCTCCGACCTCAAGCGCGACATCCAGCGCGACCTCCGTAAGTGCCACTCGCGAATCCGCCTCTTCCGCCACAGCGCCGCGGGCTGCGCCCTCTGCTTCGTTGCCGTCGCTGCCGGCACCGTTGTCGTTGCCTCCATCGTCTTCGTACATGCTGTAGTAGGGTTCAGCGCCCTCTCCGCGGCGCCGTTTTGTGTTACGCGGCAGAAGAGGAGGGAGCTTGCGAGGCTGAAGCAGCTTGAGGCTGTGGAGAATGGGACTCTTGTGGTGAATGACATTAACACCATTGATAGCCTCGTTGATCGGCTTCAAACCGCAGTAGAAGGGGATAAGGCTTTTGTTAGGTTTGCATTGGATAGGGGAAGGGAGAGACATCCCATTCAGGAAGTGCTTAACCAGCTTAGAAAGAACCAACCTGTTTTGGAGCATTTGCTTGGGGATCTTGAGCAACATATATACTTCTGCTTTTATAGTGTTAACATGGCCAGATATGCACTCCTCAAAGCGATATGCAGTCATCAAACTCCCTAGTTAGGTCCTTTCAAGGTTTTCAATTGCGGTCATGCTGTCCTTGATACTGCAAAAAATTGCAAACTGAGACCACAGAGACTCCAAAAACCTTGACACTGCAGTCAAAAAATTGTGGTAGTGAACTGATTTTAAAACCTTGGGTCCTTTCCAGCTTATTTTTTCTATTTATTATGTGATGATAGCAGCTGATTCTTGATTTGTGCAATACTTACTGACCCAATAATTAAATGTATAGGTTCTGTTTATAATTTGAGACCGACTATATGATATGTAGTTATATACACCAAATTGACTTGCGTTTTTTGAATGTATTCACCATTTGGTTCATTCATATGAGATAATGTTTCCAGTGCCGAACAAGTGGCCAACCTTTGACTTGCCATCAAATTTGAGATCTTAGATGAAGGATTTTTTGTATAGGGTTGATATTTGAAGAGATTAGGGTCTTATGCTCGGTCATATATGGTATGTAATCAATTGTTAAGCATAATGATGCACTTTAGAGTGATTATGAGTGTAAATTCATGATGTTATCTCTTTATGGCTCTGTTTATAATGCTAATGATGGAGTTCGTTTGGGATTATACCTTTTGTGGTGTTTTAACCATTTTGTCGGTCTGATGAATATTGTTTAGTTACAGATTCTATCCATATGTTACTGTATGGTTGTTTATTTGGCTTTTTAGTTTTCCTCCTGACATATTGGAACAGGAATACACACAATTTCTTTGTTTTTAGTTCTGGTTGACTTTCTTCCTAGTATTCTTGTTATTTCATTTTGCAAAAATATGACAAAACAAAACTATATATTAGTTTCTCTGTCTCACTAAAATTTCCTGTATTACCTATTCTTCAGTTCACCTTATGTATAATTTGAGTTTTTTAATTGAAATTTTGAGCTTTTGATTTTGAGAACAGTTCATCTTATATTGTTATATATCAGTAGCAGATGTCACTTCTGTTATAGGTCATGCTGGTTCATGATCATCTGTTATATCACTTTTATAGTATAAGTGACTTGAACGCCTGTGGCTATTGATGTTCACTAATCATGCTCATGATGACCTAGTGCACAATAAAGAAATAGAAGTGTGTTCATCCTCGGATTTTAAAGTGGGTAACATTCTTCACTATAAAGACAAAATGATGAATACATTTGTACACAGTGGGTGACTATTAAAATCAACTAAATTGAGGGTGGTAGATCTAAGTATATAAGTGCCTAGTGGGTAAGGGCATAGGTATTGAAATTGCTATTTTTACCTACATGGATATGGTTAGATATTAGTATTGTTTTGCAAGGGGACAAATATTGTAGTTAGTACCCTACCCAAACCTTGTCTACTATTGCCCCTGCTCCCAAATTCCTATTCCAAGTCTAAAACCTAGCTTCTATTATATTGCTCCTGTTCTTATGTGCAGTCCACTATTGTAACTAACCGACTATTGATACTTTTGAGTCTGTAATTCTAACTAGCCAATTGCTGAAATTTGAGCCATGTATCTAACAATAGCCCCCCCCCCCCCACCCCCCCCCCCATTTTGAACAGCTAACAGCAGCAGGGTCTGGATTCTGGAAGCATAGGTTTCACCATTATACATCACCATTTCCTCTCTCCCATGGCGGAAAGGCTAATATCTACACAACCATATGTTATCAACTCCCATTGCCAACCATAGTCTGCATATTCTTCTTTAAAAGTTCTAGTTTCTCCTAATTATTCTGGTATTCAAGTTCTAAAGATGTCCAGCATGTGTCTGAAACCTAAGTCTGCAATATATCACCAAGTGACAAATGTAGTATGGCTTGCTGGACGTGGCATATTAGTAGCCAGGGAATCAACTCCCTCTGTTCCACATGTTTTCCTTGCTAATACTTGACATGAAGTCCATTCACCTGCCTGGCAAGGTCCAAGACTTGTAGTTTAAGCAAATGTGGTGGACTGGTGGACTGGTTGGATTTCTTGAAAGTTTCTCCTCTCCCCCCTTTGGTTCCGCAAATGCTTGGACCTCTGAGGTTTTATTCTGCCACAACAGGTTTGTGCCTTTTCTTCCTTATGTCTTCTTCATCTTCCTTGTTTTCTGGGGCGGTGCATCTCTAAAACAAGTCCTATTGGATGGTGCAGAGAGTGTTTTCCTCTTCCATCCTCACCTTCAGCCTTGGGTCAAATGTCTTTGTTTCCTATGCCTGGATAACTTCTCTTGTATCTGTCTGTAGCCTCCAAGCTGCCAGTGCTTTGCTCATCCTGAGAGCCAATGGGTCAAAGATCGTTTTGCCGTGGTTCTGCTTCTTGATCGCTAGACCTTCATCTTCCCCTTTATTTTCTTGCACCCAAGAACAAGAACCTTCATCTTCTCCTCTGTTCTCTTGCACCCAATCTGTTTCTCATCCCAAAACAGATGTCAATAGTTCTAGATCATATTCCAGATGGAACCGTTTGAGCTCTGTGTTCTCAAAGGTCCACCAAGTCTCTTTCTAATTGCTCCATTTCCACTCTAGCCACAACTTGAGAGTGCCTCCTCCTAGAGCCTTCACAACCTTTGATAGCCCCTCTTCGATGGGTGTTCCCAAGGCACCGGAATACTACCTAATGCTAATCATTGTATACTATTGTATATTCACAAAATTATGCATGTTTAAAAATTATCTTTAAAATATTTCGTAATATGCTTTGCAAAATTGACTTGGTTTTATTTTTCATTTTTTTAATAAAAATCCTCTATTGACAATCTACATTACAGAAAAATTCATATATTATTAATGTGTTATTTTACCTAAATTTTGAATTAGAAAAAAATATAAATACTTTTGTGCAACATTTGAACTACAAGTCTACAACAAGGTGTAGGAATGTTATGTGTCGAGAATGTCATCTTAAAACTGATTTATATTTAAATTTAGAAATAATTACATTGTTAAAAATTTATTATTTTCACTATTACTGAAGCTTGAGATATGAAAAAAATGAGTTTTTCATATATTTAATGTCAATAATTTATCAAATGAATGATTATGTTATTATTTGATATATGTATGAATGTTGCTAGTTTCTACGAAGGAAAATGTTTTGTACGAAATATATTTGCGTAAAGATGCACCAAGTGTTGTATCCCGTTAAATCAAGTTTAGCTTCGTGTTGTATCCTTTCGTAACAAATAACATTGTTGATTTATTTATTATAGATTTTAATTATATAAAATAAATATCTATTACGTGTAATACAGAAATTAAAATACTAGTTATATACACAAATACAAAAATGTTAATTCTTACGAATAAATTTTCTTCAAAAACACTAGAAGGTGATTTCTGCCAAATCCTATCTTATAACTAGTAATTTAGCTTGCTTATTACACATAATATATATTTATTTTATAGAACTAAAATTTATAATAAATAAATACTTCTAAATATATCAATTATACTATTATAATCAAATTTTTAATAAATAATACTTTTGAACTTATTTTTTGAAGTAAATACTTTTGAACATATAAACTATATTTTATATTTATAATAAATAATTTATATTGTGATATATTATTATTTTTATTATTTATAATTTTAAAAATAATATTAAATTTTAAATTAGAATTAAGATTATTGAAAATGATAGATTGAATGATAATATAAAATTACTTATATTATCACTGCATAGTCTTTAGGTAAATTAATCTATCGAATAATCTTTAGGTCTTAGGTTAGCTTCATCAATTCCTTTTTTTAAAACATAAAAGAAACATTATTTGTGTAACTTTACAAAACAACCGTTTATCTATTTTTTTCTCATTTAATACAATATAAATTATTTTTAACTTCCGTTGTTTATTTATTTATTTATTATTTGAGTTTAAATATGTCATTATTGAGGGACAAATCCATGGGGCAAGGAGGGGCCTTGGCCTCCTCTCCCTTAAGATCCTTTATGTATATATGAAATGAAAACAAAAACTAAAATTAAAAGGAAAATCTTAATAAAAGAAAATGTATAAGAAAAATAGGTTTTTGAGTTTTTATTTGTTTAATTTTTTATAGTAGTTTCCTAAAAAAATCTAGTGGATCATATCTCTAATTTACACATCAAATAAATATTTTATTAAATTTATTATGTATTAAAATAATTATTTATTAGAAGTTAGATATTTGAATAATTATGTAAAAAATATTCCACCCCCTTCTCCTCTTTTGATACACTCGTGGATCCGTCCTTGTTATTATCATTATAAGAGATTTATTATTTTAAAATTTTGTTATTATCATTATAAGAGATTTATCATTTTAAAAATTTGAATAGTTTTCTATTTTTAAAGTAATTATGATAAGATTAATTTAACTTTATTTTTCTAGTTTGATGTTTATATTTTCCTTTTAAAAAATTTAACATAAAAGTCCCTAAAAACTAATAATTTAGTAAATTAATTTACTTGACTTAAAAAAATATTTAAAATTAGAATGTATTACAATAATTGTTGTTCAAGATTATCACACAAAACTATAACGCATGTTCTAATATTTTTGTGATAAAAAAAATATAGTTAAGGTTTTGTAACAGCTATAGCTCTTTTTATTTGATTAATTTTAATATTTTCATCTTATAAAAATAGTTCAATTTGATTATTTTCATATAATATATAGATATTTACAAAGAAATAACTTAAATCCTAACGGACATGATGCCCAAGTCAAGGTATCTGATAAAAGAAACAAGACTTCCATATGTTCTTGGTATATAAGTTTTTTTTTTATAATTTTGATCCTGGTTAGTTTTTATTTATTTTTAATCTCTGTAAATTTATATCTTTTCAATCTAGGTTCCTATAAGATATTTTGTTAATTATTAGTTCATGTAAATTTACATTTTTTAACCTATGGTCCTATAAGCATGAACGGATCCAAAAAATTTGTTTAGTGAAGGTTAGAAAATAATATTTTTTTATCAATAGAAAAAACAATATATTATATCTTTATAGAAGAAAAATATTATAAAATTTTATGATAAAAATCCCAATTACTTAAAATTTTATAAATTACAATCGAGTTTATAAATTACAATCGAGTAAAGGTGTGTGTTTCTTATTGATTACATGTATGTGTTCAATATTATAAGAGAAAAAAAGTAAAAATTAGAAAAATAAAATGATAAAATTAATACTAATTTATTATCTCTTAGTTTTAACTTTCTACATTCATCTAAAAAAGGATTATTTGTGACAGCAACACCTATGGAGACAAAATTATTTTTTTAATCAAATACATATAAGAAGAAAAAAAATCTTTTCGGGACAATTGCCTCCATAGTCCCTAACTTTCATCTATCAAATCAAAATGAAAAAAAATTGGAAAAACACAAATTTATCAGGATTAAAAATAAATAAAAATAACTTACAAGAAACAATTTTTTTTTTAAAAAAAAAGCATAAGCTTACAAAAACTATAAAAAAAACTTACATAAGGATCAAAATTAAAAAGAAAATATAAACTTAAATAGACTAAAGATAAATTTAAGCCAACAAACAAACAAATGCGGGACATTGCTAAGCATAACTACCCAGTTTAGCTAAGGCCTCAGTTCAAGCGTTTGCCTCTCTATGTATTGTAATTTCTCTTCATATAGAAAAATGCTAAAAACATGTTCTTTAACACATTATGATTTTGCCGCTAAACCTCTCATGCAGACTACGGTGATCTTATGATAATGTGTGTATGGTACAAAATATTTTTAGCCCTTAAATTCATCAGAGTGTATATGTCAAACAACATATAATTGTGGTAAAAGAAAATTTAATAAGGATTCAATGAAATAATAAATAGTAAAACAATATGTAATTGCGGTAAAAGAAACGGTAATGAGGATTAAATGAAATAATAAATTAAATAAAAAATATGTTTAGAAATATAAAAAAGTCAAACAACATTTAATTGTGGTAAAAGAAAAGTTAATAAGATTAAATGAAGTAGTAAATAAGATTAAAAATTTAGAGAAAATGTGTAACATCATGAAATTTTGCTAAATGTAAATCGATGTTTAAATGTATTTATCATATTATTTGATTATATGATTGAATTGGATGAGTTGAGGTATAGTGTGAATTAGTCATGTGTGATTTGTTTCATGTAGAAGTTGAGTTATGTGGAATTTTATTGATCTAAGTTAAAATTATGAAATTTCAAATTTTACCTAAATATGTTATGGTAAAATCGTGATCCTAGATTTGTTAACTATTGGATTGCCTTCAAATTTAAACTATAGGTTCATAAACCAAGTCTTCAGGTTTTGACATTGAGATTTGCAAAATAATTTTTGACATCTCTCATAGCGCAAGAAGCGCGCTAAGTGCAATTGCAACCCGAGAAGGAATTGTGCTGAGCGTGAATTGTTACGCTTAACGCAAGAGAAATTGTGTTCAGGGTGAATTGTCGCGCTCAGTGCAAGTCTCAACCTGAGAGGGGTTTGCACTTAGCGCGAAAAGTCGCGCTTAGGGCCAAAAGTGCAATTTTGCTTAGGGAGATGAGCTCGCTAAGCGGGATTTGCATATTATAAATACATTCTTCAGCGTGAAAAACACGATTTCATGCCCCTCCCTCTCAAAACTCCGTCCAAACCACCCTAGAAACTCTTACTCCACCACCCATGACCACCGGTGGCCACCATGAGTCGTCGTTGCTTGTCACTAAACCTCCACACAAAGAGGAATGTTTTAATTGGAGCGGAATCCTTAGAATTCACCTCAAGGATTTGGTGGAGAACAAGCTCTCAATTTCTTTCATAGACTTCTAAGTCTTTCTCCTAGTTAGTTTTAGTTTCTCTTAGTGTCTCTTGTGTTTTGGATACTGTAATAGGGTATTTTTACACTTCCTTTAAAAAAAACCCTTGAAAATGAGATGTTATAAAAGTTCTTTTTATAAAATTGATGTTGTTTTTGTGACCTTCGCTGAAACTCAGTCACATTGACATGGTCAGAATTTCAAAATGACATCTCTTTGTAGTAGAACTCGAAACACCCTTTGGCCCTTTTTTGTTTTGACAAAGGTAATTGACTTTGAATGTTATTATTAACCTTGTTTTTGAAATCTATGTTAAATTTCCTTCTATTTGATATATAGAACATTGTTTTTGGACTGACAAACGTGAACGGAAGATGTCTCTGAGCGACGCAGGGAGAAGATGACGGAGAGCTCACGATAGGTGAGGGGAGTTTGTTATAATTTTATGGCTTTGATACCATAATTGGGGTCAGGGAACCCAATTATAGGAATGTAGGTTTGTCCCTGTGTATGTTGGTTTTCAAGAAAAACAATGTTTTCGACTAATGGGATGTGATACATCTATTATCGATAAATAACATTATTATTTTTATTAGACTTGTGTTGTTTGAAGACTTAGGGAGTGTGAATCTCAGACATGAACTATATATGTATGTATGTATGTATGTGCGGAATGTGATTTACTGATGATATTGTCATTAATGACATTAATTGATGTGAGGTGACGTTGATGTATATGATAATGTTGATAGAGTATGATGTTGTTATTAAAGATGATATTGATTATAATTGATATGAGATGTTGTTGTTATTGATGATTATGTTGATGTGAGCTAATGTTGTTGTTGTTGATAATGTCATTGAGATGAGATGATGTTGATGTTGAGCATAACATTGAGATGAAATGATATTGATCTTGATAATGAGACATTGAAATGAGATGTTGTTGACGTTAAAAATGTCATTGTCATGATGTATGTTGTGAATGTACATGGGGGGTGCAGTGACCATGATGGATATCACTGGTGGGAAAAATATAGTGGTTAAAGAGTTTTCAACATCTCTAGAGGAGGATGACTTAGAATTTTTAATTATCCACGGTAAATGCATTGATGATGCCCATGTTTCATACTTCATATTGCATGGAAATAGTATAAACCTTGTCAGTAAGTATTTGTAGTTTCTCGTGAGGGAGAATAATTGTACATGGGGGCATATCACTCGGTTTGGAACTCTCTTGAGACTCAGGTTAATCACCATGAGGGGAGTTTCATGTACACGACAAGGTGATCTCAACACTTGCTGCCTAGTTTTCCTAAGTGAGAGTGTTGCGTGGACACGCTTAGGCTATTTCCCAATGAATGGTATCAAATTGCATTTGAGAGTTGAGGTTAGGTGCATGCATCATACTGAGCATGATTGATTGGAATTGTGGGAGGCTGATGACTACTTGTTGAGTGTATGTTGGACTAATGAATATTTGTGTATGATTATGGTATTTGTTATGTTAATGTTTTCTTATTAATCATGCTCATTTGATTTTTATGTTGATTTCTTTTATAATAAACTCATCCTTGAAATTTTTGTACCGTGTGGTTGGTACCTGTGATGATCGTGAACCTTCGTTCGTGGGAATAGATGGACAACAGTAGAGTACGTGAAGAAGTGAGATTCTTTTGTGGAGTCGTCAAGCCGATGTGATGACGTTGAGATTATTTTGGGAGAGAGTTGTATTTTGTTAATCAACTCCTTCGTAGTTGATTCTATAATTCCTTTTGAATTGAGATGTAAATCACAAATTTAATTATATGTATGAAATAGTTTACTTTCCGTTATGTGAATGTGAATGATGTGTATTGAGTTAATATATATATATATATATATATATATATATATATATATATATATATATATATATATATATATATATATATTCATTTAAGTAATTTTGTGTTGTTTGGTGGATGTATATCGCCAAAAAATATACTCTCATTTTTCATAAGCATATTAACAGAGTTTTCATTTAAAAAATGAAATTTACGCAGTTTAGAGTAGTTATATTGTAGCGACGAGGCAGGTCGTTAGAAAATGCCACGAAGCAATTTTAGTGAAAAATACTTTAATACAACATTATATATTTCCCCATAAAAGTTTTTTCACTAAAATTACCAATTAGTTCTTTAGGTTATAAGTAATTGGATGGAATTTTATCTAGACTATAATATATTTTTCGTCCCTATAAATATCAAAAAGTTTGGAATCGTCATTGCAAAAATTTTGGTATGATTTTTAGTTCTTGTCAAAATTGAAATATGTTGTTTTTTGGTTTGGAGCTAGGCTTGGATTCGTCCAAGCCTGCATGACATTTTTTAAACTTAAATTATAGGCTAAAATATGTTTTTTGTCCCTATAAATATCAAAATGTTCAGAATCCGTCCTGCAAATTTGAGTCTGATTTTTGTCCTTAAAAAATTGAAATCTGTTATTTTTTTGCCCGGACATAGGTTCTGGTATTCGAACCTACGGATCATTCTTTCATTGGTTCCATTGATGACCACGAAAGTGGATGATTTCCAGAGGTTAAAAACCACCACAAAATGCAAAAAAATAAACCCCACAAATTGATTAATCCTTCTTTCCTAACTTTCTTCATCTTCTTCAAATTTAAATAAAAAAATCTTTTTTTCTTCTCTTTTTTCAAATGTTTTGTTCAATTGCAATGGCTAGCACTACCTTACTAACTCTGTCATCTTCTTTAAATTCTCCTTCCTTTTGACAACCTAACACCTTCACTCTCAAACTTAACGTTACGAATACCAATTCTAATGTTCTATCGCAATCAAATGTCGCTGACAAACTCAACAACCTAACTTTCGAATTCACCTTTCTCTTGGATTAGCCTAGTGGACGGAGAAGATGAAGAAAGTTAGGGAAGAATGAGGTTACGGAATATGGATTTACAAATTTGAGGGGGGGGTTTCTGCATTTATGTGGTGATTTTTAACCTCTAGAAATCACCAACTTCCATAGCCATCAATGAAACCAATGAAAGAGTGATATGTAGGTTTGGATTTACTCAAACTTACATCCAAGCCAAAAAGTAACATATGTCAATTTTTGGAAGACAAAAAAAAAAAGACTACATATTTTGGAGAGACAAATTCCAAACATTTTGATATTTATAGGGAGAAAAACATAATTTAAGTTTTAGAAAATGTCACATAAGTTCATATTCATCCGAGTCTAGCTCCAGACAAAAAAAAAACAACACATTTTAATTTTACGAGTACGAAAAATGTAACAAAAATTTTACAAAAATAAATTATGAAATTTTTGATATTTATTGTGAAAAAAAATATATTTTAACCTAAATAAAATTCCATCCAATTACTTATAACCTACCGAACTAATTGGTACTTTAAAGGACTAGTGCTTTAATGATCAAATACTATATAGATTTTAAAGTCTATGATATTAACTTGCAAAAATGGTGTAAAATTAAGGTGATTTAATGGTCTTTTTTTCTCCCTATTTTATATATCCTCTGCTCCACGCCTGATGATTGATGAGAGATGGTGATTTGTTCTCTTGAGAAAGGCAATAATTAACCTGGTAGTTTCATTTTCCTTTAGTACCAATCACACTTGCACCATCAAACTTTAATCTGTAAACTTTTTAATTTCAAATTTAAGAAAAACGCATTTTGAAAAAAGAAAAGAAAGTAGCACAAAGCATCCCTAATGTTTTTTACCTCCTTAAAGGAAAGAACATAACTACTACTATTGTCTATTTGTCTTGAGACACCATCATATGCAATAAATAAGTAACGAACGCGTTTACGTTTTATTCTATTCTTGACGTTCCTTTCAGCGTTAAAATGTTCTTATGATCCACTAGCTAATAATAGATGAGTTTGTTTAAATTTATAATAAAAAAATTTAAAATAAATATTTTATATATAAATATTTTTTTAAAAAATAAATAAGATTTATTTCTTAAAATAAACAAAAAAATCATTTATTAAACAGAAACAATTTAAACAAATATAATTAAAAAATAAAAAATTATTTATTTTATTTAAATAAACACTTATTTTAACAAATAAATTTAAACAAATAAATTAATTTGACAAGCTGTTCAAGGATTTCATTTTTCTCTTGTCCAAAATCCAACTGTGTAGTACTTATTCAGATCATATTTAATACTGGATCTTGAGGATAGATTTTAAGTTGAAGATTTGATCTTTTCCATATTCATCAATAAAACATCCCTCAAGATCTCCATGTTGGAGATCCGATTCTTGGGGAAGAACTTTGTAGATCCGCACAGTTTAAAAAAAAATTATTGTTCATCTGATAATAGTAAAATGCGGGGAGGAAAATGATAGAAAAAATAGTTAGAATGCAGAGAGGAAGGAGATGAAGACGAACAAAAAAAAACCAACAACTGAAGAACCAACAAAAAAAAACAAAGATTGAGAAAAATAATACATACCAAAGAAGGGGAAGGGAGGAAGAAGAAGCAGTACACACAGAGGAGGGGGGGTCGCATGGAAGGGAAGGGTGAAGAAGAAGAGAAGAAGAAGATGAGCCGAGTAGAGAGAGCAAAGAAAAAAAAAGTGTGAAAGATGAAGGGTTGGGTGCATGGGTGAGTCAGAGAGAAGAAGAAAAGTGAAAAAAAAAATGAGGAGATAGGTGATGAGAGAGATAGCGAGATTCTTGGTGAGAAAAAAAAAAAGAAAATGTTGTTTGTCAAAATCATAGGTGTGTACACTGAAACTTAGTAAAATTTGTAGACTTGTTCAATTGTTACACACAATGTTAGGTAATAACATTCTATAAATTGCTTTAGTACACACAAAATTTCTACATACAATTTTCATTCTCATTCTTCATTTGTCAATCTCAATTTTAGTTAAATTTTATTTTTGCGAAATTTGATCCAAATCAATTTGATTGGCAAGCTTATATAATATTTTTTGCAAAATTACCACATGCATCCTTCGACCCAAAATTCACAAAATCTTCCTCCTTTTTTCCCCCTCCTTTTTTGCCACCACCAAATTATTTTATGTCTGACACTCAAACCCCTTCTATCATAAATTCTCAAATTTCTCAAACATTTCCTTCAATTCCACCAAACAATCCTACCATGTTTTCAAATGATGAAGTTGGTTCGCAGTTTTCACAACTTTCTATCCAAATTGGACTAAAAGATATCGCCATTGAGGAAATAGAAGGGTCTTCTACAAAAAGGAAGCCTCAACTCGCCTTTGCAATTGAAGAAGATATGCACCTCATTAGTTCATGGCTCAACATCTCAATTGATCCAATTATTGGTGTTGGTCAAGCAAAAGAAGCATTTTGGTTAAGAGTCACGAAAAATTACAACAAATTTTGAGGTGAACTATGCGAAAAAGCAATGAATCAACTGAAATCACGATGACAAAAAATTAATTTGGACATGCAAAAGTTCAAGGGTCATTACAAGCAAGCAGTATCAATGAAGAAAAGTGGTTGCATGGATAACAATCTCATGCCTCATGCATATGTCATTTGGAAGGAAGACGAATTAAGCGATTTTGGTTTGGAATATGCTTGGCAACTTCTAAAAGATCAACCAAAATGGTTATTGAAAATCGCTCTAAAAGGACGAAGATTTATGCGTCTGGAGCATATTCATTGTCATCTAATCCAGAAACACTAGTAGAAGATTCTAAAGCTGACACACCGTCTCCAATTGTCCGTCTAATGGGAAAAAAGGTAGCCAAAAGGAAGAGCAAGGGAAAAGGAGTATGAACATCTACCAATCTTGTGGACTTGACTGGTGTGGAGGAACCAATGAGGGAAATAAATATTCTCAACACCAGACTAGCAGTCTTAAGGGAGAAAGAATTGGAAAAGGAGTACTACAACATTCTAATGAAGGACACATCTACAATGTTCGAAAGTCAACTCCAAGACCATCAAGTCTTTTGTAAAATAATTAGGCATAAACTAGGTATGTAGTATTAATTTGTTAGGTAGTTTTAATTTGTTGGAACCATCTTTTAATTTGTATTTTTAGGAATTGTGTTTGATTTGTCTTTTTAAAAAAATCTGTAACCATCTTTTAATTTGTTCAATTTTTTTTATTTGTGAAATTTGACCCTTATAAAACTAGTCGTTATAAAACTAGTCATTGCAAAATTAGCCGTGGTATAATTTTCTATTTAATTGTTCAATTCTCATTCATTCTTGTACATCTTCTTCAAACAATCTTCTTTTTTCACTCGTTTATGCAATCAATCATTCATACAATGGATCCAAATAATGACTTCGATAAAGTTTGGAAACAAATTGTTTATAAAACACTTGACGACAATAGTGATGAACAAATCATGAGCTACTTGCATGCGATGCAACAACAAGGAGGCAACAACAGTCAACACAAAAAGCCTAAAAGAGTGATTAATCACAATCGTGAAGATGGACATCTATGATTAATTAATGACTATTTCTCAGAAAATTTGGTATACACAGAGACTCAATTCCAACGTAGGTTCCGAATGCGACGATAATTGTTATTTCCAATTGTCAATGCCCTTAGTAATCACGATGAATATTTCCATTATTGTTGGTAGAATGGGTCTCTCGTCATTGCAAGAGTGCATTGCAGCTATTTGTATATTGCATACGGATCACTTATTGATTGTGTGGATGAGTACGTTAGAATTGACTAATACACTGGAACTCAATGCTTACAAAAATTTGTAAGGGACATCAATGAGATATTTGGACTAGAGTATTGCAAATTTCTAGCTCTCTTCTCTGTTAGACCCTTGTCAAAAAATTGAGACAAAATGCAAAATAAAATATATTTTGAATTTAATTGTCATCCAATCATAGGTATGGACCCTATGGTAAAATTGTAAATTTTTTTTATAACAAATAATTTTAAAAATAAATTTGAGATGATTTTTAATTGATTGATAATGTAAAAGTTGTTCCACAAATAAATTTTTTTCTTTATTTTCTGCATATCTCTTCCTATTTATCATATTGTGAATAACTAGTCCTTTTTACTATTACATGAAATTATATCGAATTGAAAATAAATATCATAAATATATTATATATAAGAATAAAAACAATTCAAAATTTTAAAAATGATAAAATAAATAAACAATTGGAAACCTGACAATGACAGACATTCAGCATGATTCTAGGATCATGGTCTTAATTCATCACCCCGAGGACACGCTCAAGACCCTATCTCAGTATCAGACAAGGTTAAGTCGCTTTCATCTATTTTTATTTCCAGAAAACCAGGATATGGACCCAATTTCAATTTTAGTATGTATAAGAATTTAAGTATATTCCATACATAGAGACGAGCAATTTTTATTTGCTTGCCTTATATTTGATGTGTTGTTGTAAGTCAGCATCACTTAACCATTGTGGCAACCTCTAGTATAGGATGTAAACCATGCCAAGAACCCAATCATGTTATTTTCTTACATAAAAGTACACTTAAACAGCTGGTAAGCACACAGATAACTCAACTATTTCCTTACATAAATAAAAGTATACAGCTAATATAAGAGTACTAGTTATTGATGACGAAAGCAATCAAATATTTCCTTTTTAGTTTTGTGAAATAAAATGTTTTCTGTTTGAAGTAAATTACACTAATTTGGTCTTTCTTTTGTTGTATAATTAACATAACTTGTAATTAAGTTTATATTTGTGGGGTGAAATTACAATAATTTGTTTTGGATTTCCAGTAGATATCATATTTTGCAGCAAAAAAATAACGATCAAATCAATTCCGAGTTGAATTAATTTCTTTTTATGACCGTGAGTTGAATTAGTTTCGCTTTCATATTCATATATTATACATTGAAAAACTTATGAAATTCTTAAATAATGTAAGTGCATAAAATGATATTAATTATTTGTCCAACTAAACTAAATAGTACTTTTTATTTTTATTTTCGTTTATAAAGAAACTATAGTTATGATAAATTGAAAAAAAACTTATCTTTAGTATTTTTTTAGAATTATATTAAATTAAAAAATACAACATTATATTTTAATTTAAAATAAATGTTTTGCCTCCAATATTTATTTAAATTTCATTTTAATCTGTATCAAAAAAATTATTTTAATCATTTATCTTAACACCAAAAAATTAGTCTATTAACAGCAAAAAAATTAGTCTTTTATATTAATTTATTAATTTTAGTAACAGTTAAAACTAAATTTGATTAAAAAAATATGTGATTAAAAGATTGAAATTTACAAATTAAATTAAGTATTAATTAAAAAAATTGGTAAAATTGTTCAACTCAATTTCACATTTGTCTAGAGTACAAATAATAGAAATTTATATAGAAGACTTGATGCAACTGCATCAAATATAATAATTTCAATTTTTTAATCAAGAAGTACAAGTAAGTAAAATATTGATAAAAAAAATGTGAAAGTAAACTACATACACAAAATTAACATGAGTATATATTAGTAGGGGTATTTGTGATGTGGTTTGGTTTGATTTTTAGATAAGAAGTCATTCAAACCAAAAATAAAATAAAAATGTGATTCAATTTGGTTTAATTTAAATATAATATCAAATTCAAAACAAACCATACCAATTTTTTGTGGTTTGATTCGGTTCGGTTTCGTGAATTTTTATTTTTTTTAATCTGTTATCATAATTTAAATTTATCAATTAAACTTACATAATTATTAAATATGTTATATAATTTTTTTTAAAAATAATTTTATTAAAAATAATATATTCTAATTAAAAATTATTATTTTCACTTCAATTTAACATTAATATAAAATGATATTATCAACTCTTTTGTAGCATAATAGTAATTTGTATATCATTTGATATTTAATAATATTTTTTTTACAATATTAGTACATCCTTTTTAACATATGAAAATAAAATATATATCTAGATTGTATAACAAAAAAAAATTATTTAATACTTATTATTAATTTTCATAATAAAAATCAATTTAATTATAGTATGATGTATGTTCATTTTAGTTTGTTTTTTTATAATAAGATCCGAAAATCAAACCAAACTAAAAATATACATAATTTTTTAAATTTTTTGTTTTTGTGATTTTTAGTTTAAGCAGTTTTTTATTATTTTGGATTAGTTTGGCGGTTTAGAAAAAAATTGGATCAGCTTTGAAAACCCTTATATATTAGTATATTAGTTTAATGTTAACAAATTGATTATGAGGCTAAAATTAATTTTAAATATTTTTTATATATTTAATTTCACATTAAAAAATCAAAAAATATTCTGAATTTAGTTATTTTAGGTAATTTTTATGTATGATAAAAAAATAATATGCTGAATTTTATTCCAAATTTACTTTTATAATAAAAATATTCAAGTACATCATATTATTTTAAAATTAATTTTATCAACACTCATTTAAGTCTACTTAATATTTCTTTTGGACTCATATATAAACAAAAAATTATCTTATATTCTTGACTCAAATATTAACTTCACTTCTATTTAATAATTTTATTTTTAATAACTTTTTTATTTATGATAACAAGTTTCATTTAAGAATATTTAAGAATAATTTTATTTCTTATTTGAAATTAATAAAATTAAATAGTATTAACTAACTTTCTTAATCAATATAAAGTCAACTATTATTTTTTATATATAAATAGATAAATACTAACTAGTGCTATAAAAATATTAATAAAAAATTTAGAATAAAATTATTTTTATTAAAAAAATTACACTATACAGAATCTTCTTAATGTTCTTATATAATTTTATATAATAAATATTTTTTTTATTTTAATTCGATGATCACCCTCTTAAACTAAGGACACAAACTAGGGAGACTCTTATACGAGTATTGCTGGAGTATATTACTATGGTCTAATAGTAAGAGAAAGACAAAATCCAATGTCCGTACGGCAGTTCGATATTTGCGTGATGTGATGCGACGCAACATGTTAATGGTTCTATTTGTCCAATCACGAGCAATATAGTGGTTGCTGTTGCCCTAATGCATCTATCCATGCACTTTTCATAATTCCTATTTCCTACGCTTTAGGGCAATCATTTGTGCTTACAAAATGTGTAGAAATTTAGAGTATATGAAGTGAGGTTTCTTATATGAATTTTTTTAATTATCTTTTTATGATTTTTTTTGTTTCCACAATGTCATATTATTTGTAAAAAACTCATAAATTTTTATTCCAACACAAAAATCGTAAAAATTCACAATAATCATTAAAAAATTTATATATTTAATTTTTTTTATAACTTAATTATTATTGCAATAAAATAATTAATTTAATTTTTTATTTTACTCTAGTTCTACACTTTTTATTGACACTAGTTTCCAATTTTTTTTTCAATTACTCCACTTCACTTTTTTACTCTAAAACCTTCCCCCTTTTCCATGTTGTCTTTCCCACTTCTCCACCTCTCTTCTTTTCCCACTTCCCCACCTCTCTTCTTTTCCAACCAAAACCTTTCTCCTTCCTCACACTTGCCTTTCCCACTTCCCCATCCAACTCCGGAATCTTCCTTTCCCTTCCACCGTTCCAACTTCATTTTTCTTTCAAAAATAAAAAAATCACTCGGCTTCATTTTTTTCATTGGCTTCTTCTTCTTCCTCCTTTTTCTTCTTCTTCCTTTCGTAACCACCCTTCCCTGCCACCCGTTGAGCCACCAACGTTGCTCTCTTGCGTGGCCACGACCATCCCTTGAGCTACCATCGCCACTCGCTCGCAGAACCACCACTGGTCAATGAGCCACCACCGTCGGTGACGATGATATGGAATTTTTCCATATTTGTTCAATATTCCTTTCCCCCTTTGTATTTTTTCATATCTGTTCATTTTTCTTCTTCTTGCGATTATTTTTCCTCTTTTTTGTACATGGATGAATTGTTGAAGGTGGTTGATGTTAGATAATAATTTTTTAATATTAAGAACTGATTTCTTATATAAGGAACTCATTTTATTTTGAAGGAACGATTCCTTCCATGTAGATCATCTCCAATGCACAATTTCTTCAAGAATCCATTTTTTCATGTTAAGAAACACATCATGGAACTGGCGTTGGAGATGCTCTTAGTTGCGAAAGATGTTAGTCTGAAAATGCATATTAGCTGGTGAATTTTGATTGACCGCACACACAAACCCACGTGATTTTCTTCTTTTTCTTCTTTTAAGCGGGGAGTGTGACACCTTTTCTTTTTATAAGGCAGCATGACGCCTTATTAATTTGATTATAATTGATTTGAGAATTAAAAATCATTATTAACCTTTGTTTGATAAAGAAAACTTACCAATACTCCTATCATATAAGGAATTCAATTTTAAATTACACATATAATTACCAAATAACTAGTATACCTCAATTGATAATACACAATAAATTTACAAGAGAAAACTTGGATCCGATCCCATGGAATATACTTTTAAAGAAGTGATAATTTTTAAGTGTGAATAAATTCAAACATGAAATATACTTTTAAAGAAGTGATAAATTTTAAGTGTGAATAAATTCAAACTAAGAATTACTCTTATAATACGCTCAAAAGATCTCAATGCTTGTGGAAATATCTAGAGGTCATATCGAAAAGCTAAAGATCTTAATTAGAATGATTACAAAATGTTAAAAACCAAAAATCAACAGGTTATTAGTTTATGTGACATTAAATTCAATTTTCTTAAGTAAACTTTTAAATTTGAGTTTTCTAAATTAAAAAAATATATAATTAAGACCTCTTTTAAAAATAAATGAGTAATAGAATTGTAGACTTAAAAGGACTTGGTTGGGTGTCTTATAGTTGGCAGAGTCACATTGGCTTTATCTTTCGTACTTTTTATATGCTGGAAGGCAAAAGAAGCTCATATTATAAATCATAAAAACATAGAAATGACTAGCTTGGTAACACAAGGAGTGTACACCCAAGCCATAGCAGTACAACTAAACCAGATAAAAACAACCAACACCAACATTATGAGAAAAGAGCTATAGATTACCCTCCTAAGTACCCCAAAAGAAATCAGACAACGTGAATAAGATATAGGATGCTGCTCTAAGACATAATAGAGGTTGATTCTGCCATTCGTAAAAGGAGAAGGAAGCTTTATTAACCTTAACTTTAATCCAGCTCCACGACCGAAACAAAATTAATAAAAAAAAAAAACCTTGTTAGCCCATGGCTGGCCGTTATTGAAGATAACTTCATTGCGGTGCAGCCATAAGGACCATATTCCTGCCATTCACACTAGCATCCAGAGTGTTGACTGAACACCTTAGCCTCAAAAGGCAGTTGCATATCCAGACCGACCCACTTATAGCACAGTTGCCATACCCTATACGCACGATCACACCAAAACAGCAAGTTCTATAGATTCTACATAATTTCCACAGAAAGGGAAGCTCACATTTTCTCCCTCTGAGATAATATTTCTCTTTACCAATTGATCCCTCGTCGATAACCTTCCCAAGAAGAAATTCCTCTGAACCCTCCTAATCTTCTTAACCACTATGGTTAATTGGCATCTTATAGAAGGACATGTAAAACAGAGGAATTGCAGATAAGGTTGAGTTGATTAAACAAACTCTACCACCAATAGAAAGTTTCCTTTGCTGCCACGATGAGATCTTTTGAAATTTTTCCAACACCGAAGCCCAGGTTGATTCCCTCTGTGGATTAACGCCAATTTGGATGCCCAAATATTAAAATGGAACAGCTAACACATCATAGTTAAGGATTCTCGCAAACCTCCTAACCTTGAGGCACCATGACCCCTCCCAAGCTGCTCTTGTGGAAATTTACTCTCAATCTTGATGCAACCTCATAGCACTGCAAGATACTCTCTTCAACACCGTAACATTATTCAATGAATCCGTGACCTGTTGGGAAACTACTTGCAATCCACCTTCGCCGACCGAAACCTCCGATAACAGGCCATATGATTCAGCCATCCTAAGTAGACCCCCCAGCACTTCGGCACAATTAGAAACAGAAATGGCACCTACGGATCCCCTTCACCGATGCACATTATCTGGGGCAATTGTCCTGTCACAACCCACTCTTGGACCATGATCGACGCACAGACTATAATTTCCTTAGTCTGGCTAGCCTACCCTATATTAAACCTGTAAAAACATATAATATATCCAGACAAATATATATATATATATATATATATATATATATATATATATATATATATATATATATATATATATATCCCAATCCAACAATTAGATATCAAGGCTTCAGGTCACAACATAGACCTTTTATATATTGTCCAAAATATCAACTAATAGCAATGTTGGGACTAAATAGGTAATTTAGTCCTTGACTTTGTACCTCTTTTGCATATTAGTCCCTAACTTAATGTTAAATTCAAAATAGTCTCTATCTTTGCATAAATTTTACAAAATAATCTTTTCGTTAAATTTTAAAGTAATGCTGTTAGTGAGGTCAATTTTAGTGTCACGTGAACTATCCAACGTGGCACTTAAAGATGACGTGACATGCCACGTGGACGTGTCTCCTAAAAGATGCCACGTGGACGTGTCTCCTAAAAGATGCCACGTCATTTGGTGATAACAAAATAAGTAAATAGACAATTTAGTCCCTGACATGTATCCATTTTGCATATTAGTCCCTATCTTTGCATAAGTGTTGCAAAATAGTCTCTATCTTTACATAAGTGTTGCAAAATAGTCCTTAAGTTAAATTTTAAAGTAACGCTGTTAGTGAGGTCAATTTTAGTGTCATGTCATTTGATGATGATAGATGAGTGGCTTCTTCAAATCTGATGGCTCTGAACCAACTGAGGCACTTCGTACCCCATTGTCCGGAGGCTCTTCGCTATGCGAAGGTATGGGGGAGGGATGTTGTACGCAGCCTTACCCTTGCATATGCAAAGAGGCTGTTTCTGGATTCGAACCCATGACCAACAAGTCACCAAGGCACAACTTTACCGCTACACCAGGGCTCATATAAGAAAAAAAATTCACACTCACTTGTACAAATAAAAAGAACCAAAAATCTATAGCAACAACCTTATCTCTGCAGCCGTCAACACCAATGGGCGAGGTCTGTATAACCATTCTTTTTTCCTCTCTTTTTTTTCTTCAATTACCATCAATGTATTCCAGGTTCTGATTTTTTTTGTGTCCTGAATAGGAAGAGAAAAAACCAGAGGAAAACAAAGTCGGGGAGAAAAAAGCAAAGGAAGAACAAAAGAAAGAAGAAGAGAAAAAACTAGAGGAATCAAAAGATGACAAGGAATCCAAGGAGGAGTCTGCGCTGTCAGAAATCATGCAAGGCATAACCTTCGCCCATTGGTGTTGATGGCTGTAGAGATAATGTTGTTGCTGTGGATTTTTGGTTCTTTTTATTTGTGTGAGTGTGTGTGGATTCTTTTTCTTATATGTGCCTCAATTGGTTCAGAATCATCAGATTTGAAGAAGCCACTCATTCTATCATCATCAAATGACATGACACTAAAATTGGTCTCACTAACAATGTTACTTTAAAATTTAACTTAAGGACTATTTTGCAACACTTATGCAAAGATAGGGACTAATATGCAAAATGGGTACAATGTCAGGGACTAAATTACCTATTTACTCGTTTTGTTATCATCAAATGACGTAACATCTTTTAAGAGGCACGTCCACGTGGCATGCCACATCATCCTTTAGTGCCACGTTGGATAGTCCACGTGACACTAAAATTGACCTCACTAACAGCGTTACTTTAAAATTTAACAGAAGGATTATTTTGCAAAACTTATGCAAAGATAGAAACTATTTTGAATTTAACATTAAGTTAGGGACTAATATGCAAAAGGGGTACAAAGTCAGGGACTAAATTGCCTATTTAGTCCAATGTTGGTCATAAATACTAATCATCAAAGTGTCTCAAAACATCATAAGTACATCATCAGCATATCTGTAAGAGAGAATCTTTTAAATTTCAAAATAAAGGAATTCTCTCTAAATCTATTACTACCCTTATTCCTATAATTGCCTTATATTGGAGTCACAAAAAAAAAAAAAACTCTCCATTAGACGCAATGGAGGCCTACCAAAAGATAATCAAATTCCTGAGTAAATAAGCAAATTCCAGGAAGTCAACTATTCCACTATTTGTGTATCTGAGAAAATAAAATAAAATAAGGGGATAAGTCACAAAGACTTAGTGAGAACATAAAATATAAAGCGGACAGGAAGGAGAGCACAACATAGCACGAGTCTTAACATCCAAAAGAAATTTAAATAACATTAAATAAATACAACTAGCTTTTAGAAACTATTGTGTACTCCCTTGAAAAATTTTAGAACTACATATAAACTTGTATTCAAGAATAGTAACTTTATAATCAAACTTTCATTCTACTATGCGCACATAGATCACATTATCTCTTTGTTGTAACAAACGACAACCAATCTTGAACTCACAATAAATAAAATAAACTACAATCCAATATTCATTCTTAAATATCTTATAAAAAATCTCAAAATAAATTCCAATCAAGGCGCATACCGAACCTTCCAGGCAAGGATCAACAACTTAGTATACGGATCAACATGATCTGTATGCGTTATATGGATCATAATACAAATACGGATCATGTTGATCCGTACGAACACACCATACCAAAATCGAAAACGCAGCCATTAACGGAGACAAAAAGCTTACCTCGACGGTGGAACAGCAAAACGAAGCTGCAAGTCCTCAATGCCGACAACGAACCTCCAAGGAAAGGAAATGACGCAAGAAGGAGAACAAGCTCAAGAACGGAAGAAGCTTAAACACACGACCAAGAAAACGAAACGGCGCAGGGAGGAGACCGCGTACGGAATGCGTGAATAGTGCACTTGGTGTACAACTTTTAACTTTTAAGTGAAAGGCATTTTTGCCCATTCACTTAAAATGCTAGGTGCACCGGCAATAATGTTGGGTGCACCTAGCATCACTCGAAAAGTAATCCCTAAAATGAAACCACGATTGCCTAGAGCCCAAAATAGCAAAATTTAATAGTTCAGAGTCCAACAGCAACGAACTCAAGGCAATTGCTTCCTGTATCCATAAAATACTCCCTGCACCTCGATTAACTTTAGAGTGTGTTTGGATAGAAAATTTTAACTAAGGAAAGTAATTTAGCAAAGAATTTAAAATTATTTAATAAAAAATTCATTGTTTGGATATTTTTTATGAAGAATTTAAATTTTTAGAATTTTCAAACAGAATTTTAAACAACTAAAAATGTAAAATTTTAATTTCCTTCTAAAATGTGAGAAATTAAAATAATCAATTCACCATAAACAATTATAACTTCAATTAGCGATTGCAAATTCAACAAACAGGGGAGAAGACAAGTGAAGAGAGAAAGAGAGAGAATTATCATCAGAGCTTACTAGTGAGATCATCGAGCAAGGCACAGTAGGGACCTTGCGTGACGTTATTGGCGACGTTGAGGATCTAGAAGTCGACGATGAAGCGATGACAAGGACCAGCGGCGACGATGGCAACGACGCCAACAAGGACGAAGGGCTTGGGACAGCTGAAGCGACTGGTGCAGCGGTTGCTCATGTGGCCAATGAGGGGCTGCATGAAGAGGCCAGAGACTAGGCTGTATTGTTGGCCCATTATGCGGGGGGGTTGGGGGGGGGGGATCCGTAGCTGCTAGTTACTGAACGTAGGGTGCCACCTGAGAGAACTGTAATGCCACCCGAACTAGATGCCGCTCGCGACTGATGCCACACATAGAAGCTTGTCTTTATCCAAACACAGAATTTTAAAAATGAAAGAATTTCAATTGAAGCATTTGAAATTCTTTAGAATTTTAAATTGCCTCATTCAAATACACTCTTAATTTTTTTACAAAATCCCAAAACTACCTTGCGTCGTATAATTATTATTTAGTTATTTTCCAGAACCACAAATCCAGGACAAATAAAATTGTATAACCTTCCGGAAACAAGGACTTGCTTTTCCTTAAGAGTGTGTTTGGATGAGGGAATTTAAAATTCTGAGAAATTTTAAATTCTAAGAATTTCAAATATTTCAATTGAAATTCTTTTATTTTCAAAATTGTGTTTGGACAAAAAAAAAATTGTGAAGGTGAAAGAAAATGAATGCAAAGAGAAGAGAAGATAAGGTTGGTGTGCTTCCAAGGAGAAGAATACTGATGCGGCATGGAAAGTCGCAAAGGAACAGGGGCACACCGGCGTACACCACCACACCCGACCATAGTATTCAGTCAACAGTGCAAGGCATGACTCAGGCCTTCCGCGTCGTCGAACACCTTTGCCGCGTGATGGATACGACAGTTGCTCCCCAGACTAGTGGGTGTAGTTTTATGTGTCCCCCTACGCCCACACCTGATTGATGTTCCACGAGTTCAGATAGTATTTCTTGAAGAAGAGGATCATCGGTGTGAAGGAAGAGTCGCGAGTTCGAGAATGAGATTTTGGGAACTTTCAAGTGAAAGAGAGAATGAAAGTTATAAAGGAAATACACGAACGTTTTAGAAGATTCTTATATCAAGAAAAAAATTTCAATTTCTCACCTTTTAGGAGGAAATTAAAATTCCACATTTTTAGTTGTTTAAAATTCTGTTTTAAAATTCCAAAAATTTAAATTCTCTGATAAATTACTTCCCTAGGTTAAAATTTTCTATCTAAATGAACTCTAAGACTACACAATTTTTATGTGTTCCGGATGGTTCAATCGGTAAGTTATATCTGCTCCTAAGACAACATCCAGTGGTAATTACACTAAATTACATGTAAAAGCTTGAAAATAATGAACTAGTCCAAACATTGTAATTGAGTGTTTTTCAGAATCAGGGACTAGGTTTTATTAACACAAACTGCTGAAAAAAGAATAAAATATAGAGAATACATTGACATAGACTTACATGAAAAATACAGAAAACTGTATACAGAAAGCAGAAACTAGCTTCCGTCTAAGAGATGGGACATCAATCTTGTGTAAAGGAAAATTCTAACCTTAGGCAATTTCAGGATTGTCATTATCAACCAACACTACATGTACATGAGACAGATGAGCACCATTTGAAAACACCATCAAGAAGTCATGCTTCCCTGTTTTGCCTTAAGGACAAGCTCTTCAGTGGTGGTGCCAATGATATCGTTAGCCCGTTTTAGCCCGACACATTGATATCGACCAACAGAATCCTGAATTCCAAGATAAGCTTCCAGTCAGCAACAAAGAAATTGAAATCTTCATAGAAAATTTTCTTAGGGGGATCACAATGATTGAAAATAATCTTCTGGTAATCATACTGAAGATACACAAAGCAAACCAAGAAAGAAAAAAATCCACAAGTTTTAATTTTAGTTGATGTTCTCATTCAGCCTGAAATATATATTAAACTCTGTAAAATGATAATCAATGTGTTCAAGAATGCATTCCTGATTGAAAGCAAAACTCAACTAATAGTTTTTCAAATACTTACAGACAAAACATTTGACAAAGGTTTAAATGACACAGGTTTATTTATACCGCTATAAAGGAACCACATGATCTTTACCATCTGCTTTTTATTTTAAAGAAGGCTTAAATATCTTTTTAGTCCTTGCAATTTGTGTTGTTTTGCTTTTAGTCCTTATAAAATTATTTTTTTATTTTTAGTCCTTACAAATTATGTTTGTTTTGTTTTTCGTCCTTATGATGCTTAGATAACACTTTTTTCACTGTTCAAAACGCTATCTAAAGAGCGTTAAAGACTAAAAACAAAACAAACATAATTTGCATGGATTAAAAACAAGAAAATAATTTTGTAAGGACAAAAAATGTATTTAAACCTTTAAAGAAATATAAATTTCCTACTACTGTTAACATACTCATCTCACTTTAAAATGTAGTTGCAGAGAGATAAAAGAGTGTGAGATAAAGAGAGATAACAAGAAATTGAAATAATAAAACATAGGTTACAGAAAAAAGAAAAGTTTTCCTCTAAAGAGATGCAGTATTATATACAGAGATATAATCACCGAAGATTAGAATGGGAATAATTTAAGGAATCTCACTCGAGTAACAATTCCCAATTTCTCTAATTTCTCAACAGCATCATCCACATCAAAATTACATTCCTCATCAAACTCTTCTTTGATTAGTTCCTCACACCATTGATCAAGATCCTGATCCATATAACCAAACAGCAAATATAAGTGCTTAGATAATAGTAATAGAAATAGAAACCTTGTTTTTCTAAGTATAAAACAGAATTTGAAAAGAAAAACAAGTTTCTAAAAAACTTGTGCTCATGGATATACCTGTCTTGTAGCTTTGCCCTGTTCCATCAGAATAAAGAATGAAACTATAACCTCTTTGACCTACACATTTAAAGAGTTACAAATTGGTAGCCATTAGATTAAATCTTTGGCTGGTGAATAGTTACATACTTAAAAATGAAATGTGAGCCAAAACTCGTAGTAGCAACTAGAGTCTACAATATGATCTTCCAACAATCTAATCACGCATTTCAGTCTTAAAAGGTTACAGGCTTACCAGTACACTTGATTATCACATATAAAGTAGCATAATCCCAAGGCCCAAATAACAGCTGATGCTACCAAATTAAGTTATCAGATACACACGTCAGAAACAGACACATTTCTGATACTATTTAAGTAGTGGATGCATTTTCAAAATCTTCAAACTTTTATTTCCTAAATTATTAGACTTTTAAAAAATGAGACACGAATTGAGGAGTATTTGCGAGATAAATCCAACGTATTGTTTGCTTGTCTGCCAAACAGTATCACACTATATTTTTCACTCTGTATGGGAACAATGAGAGGAGGATTGCTTACAGTAGTTGTGAAAGTTAGATTCTTCAGGCTTTCAACCTGTTAGACTAATGTGTTTTTTGTATATGTTTTATTATCTCTCTTATTTTGCACTCTTTCTATGCTGTACAAGGGGCTGCAGTCTGCACCCTATCTTGTCACATCTTGTTGTGTACTTGTTTCTTCTTTATATATACAATAGTCTCAGCTGAGTGCAAATGGTTATGTTCTCCAAAATATGAAATTCATAGTCGTAATTTGGTATCAGAGAGAGAACAGTCCTGCTCTGGAGTCTCATCGTCGTCTGTTGTCAACCACCACCGACCACCGTCGTTGACCGCCAGAAAATTTTCCAATGAACAAAAGGTTAGGTGCGCCTTGTTGAGGGTGAGCCAACCCAAGTGGTTTCGAGAGCAAAAGCTCTCTTACGCGCCGTTACAGTACGCTCTTCTGTTAGGCGCATGAATCTCAAGTGCTGCCTTCCCATCACCGCATTGCCGTCGCGCCATCACCATTGTCTTCATCGGCCTCTTTTGGACCCATTCCAACCCCTGTTTGGCTCCAGTTGTCATATCAGAGAAGTGAACATACGATCCAACCATTCTTGGGTTTCTTTTGGCTTCAGATTTGGGTGGTAACCTCTTTGTGCTCGGAAAATGGGATCTACAGTATCTTTTGTAATCTCTTCCTCTACAGGCCCTATTTCTCCCTTCTCTGCAACTCCCACTATCACAACTGAGAAACTCAACTGGAAAAATTATCGGTTCTGGTCTGATTCAGTTGAGTTGTGGTTACGTGGTCAAGGATACCATGATCATTTGGAGAAGGATGTGAATGAAGTTCCTGTTGAGAATAGAGCTCAGTGTCAGAAACTTGACTACTAGCTATGTACTATTCTATGGCAATCTGTAGACCAGTTGCTAGAGATCCTTAGGTCATTCAAGAACTGTTCTTTTTGGAGGATGCCCAGGATGTTTTTGCTAATGACATTCAACGTCTGTTTCATTCAACCCAAAAGGTTGTTTCCCTCCAACAGACCAACCATGATATGGTTTCACACATGGCTAATGCTAGAGCTACAGTTGAAGAATTGAAAGTATTCCTTGTATGTGATTCTGCAGAGGAAATGAAGAAGAGGCTTGATAAACTGTTTATGATTTTGATCTTGCAGAACTTGCATTCAGATTCTGATCATGTGCATGATCAAATTCTGTCCGGTGATCAGCTTAGTCACTAGACTTCTCCATGTTCCTACTTTGGTGAAAGGTGAAAAATGCAGCTGCAACTGTTGAGACTTCAGCCATGGTTGCCTCTCGTGGTAGGGGTAGAGGGGGTCGTGGTAATAGAGGAGGAGGACATGGTGGTAGAGGTGGTCGTGATAAGCTGTGGTGTTCTTATTGTGGAAAAGAAAACCATACTCAAAATAGTGTTATGACCTACATGGTTGGCCTGATAAGGCAGCATATGTCTCTACATCTGAAAAGGCTGAATCCCAATTTTCTGATGAAGAATATCAGGAATCCCTGAGGCTGAAATCTAGCAGCCAAGCTCAATCCTCTTCAATACCAAGTGTTTCAACAGCCTGCATTTCTCAATCTGTGGAAGGTCAAGGTCCATGGATAGTTGATTTAGGTGTTTCTGATCACATTTCTAGTAATAATTCCTTGTTTTCCTCTATCTCCTCACCCTATTACATTAGCCAATGGGTCTAAAGCTGCATCTTAAGGAATTGGTCAAGTTCCTTTTTCTCCCTCCTTGAATTTAAATTCTGTTTTGTATATCCCTAATTGTCCTTATAACCTAATTTCTCTAAGTCAGTTGACTCATTCCTTAAATTGCTCAGTAACATTTAATGTTGATTCCTTTGTTATACAGGACCGTGGTACGGGCCAACTGATTGGTGTAGGACATGAATCACAAGGCCTTTACTATTGGGAAACTAGCCATTCTGTGTCTTGTTTTGCTTCTTCATCTCCAAAGCTTTTACATGATCGTCTAGGTCACCCAAGTGTAGCAAAGTTGAAGATAATGGTTCCATATCTCAACAAGTTATAAATGTTAGATTGTGAATCTTGTCAATTAAGCAAACATGTTAGGTCATCTTTTCTAAAGCAAACTGAAAAAAGATGTAACTTGGCTTTTTCTATCATTCATTTAGATATTTGGGGACCAAGCCGGTAACATCTTTTGGTTTAGATATTATGTTACCTTTATTGATGAATACTCTCGATGTATTTGGATTTATTTAATGAAAGATAGATATGGACTTTTGTCTATATTCATGTCCTTTTACAATGAAATTAAAAATTAGTTTAGGAAGATTATTAAAATTCTTAGAAGTGATAATGCTAAGGAGTATTTCTCTTCAAAACTTTCTATTTTTTGTTCTCACAGGAAATCCTACATCATTCCACATGCCCTCACACACCACAACAAAATGAAATAGCTGAAAGGAAAAACAAGCATCTTGTTCAGACCGCACAGACATTGTTATTTAGTGCAAATGTTCCTGTTCACCACTGGGGTGATGCAGTCCTCACTGCCTATTTTTTTAATAAATAGAATACCCACCTCATCTCTTGAAAATAAAATTCCTCACTCAATCCTCTTTCCTAATGAACCCTGTATCATGGTTCTCATAAGGTCTTTGGATGTACATGTTTTGTTCATGATGTTTCTCTAGGTCTTGACAAGCTCTCAGCAAGAGCCATCAAATGTGTATTTCTTTGTTATTCCCTCCTTCTAAAGGGATACAAATGTTACTCTCCAACCACCAGAAGATACTACATGTCAGTTGATGTTACCTTCTTCAAAGAAACCGTGTTCTTCTCCAAACAGGATGATTCCAACTCTATACAACAAGTTTTGCCTATTCCTTGTCTCAATGCAATAGTATCTCCTACTCACACAACATCCAATAAAGGAGAAATTCAGCCCTCTTCTCCAGTCAATCATCAAGATGAATTATCTCCAACTTCTGTCTCTACCCTCCAGAGTGGGACACAAAAAGATGGTGATTCCAAAGTGCATGAAGATACTCTTGATTCATGTCCTTCACCCTCAGTTGTTCCTACAACTGACCCTTCTTCTTCCTCATCTTCTCATGATCCAGATTCAGGTTGGCCCATTGCCCTTAGAAAAGCTATTTGGTCTACTCGAAATCCTCATCCTATTTATTTGAGTTATCATCGATTGTCTCCTTCATACTTCTCCTCTATTTCTTCTTCGTCTTCCATTACTGTTCCCAAGAATGTTTGTGAGGCACTTGCTCACACTAGATGACGACAAGCCATGATTGTTGAAATGCAAGCTTTTGAACATAGTGGTACATGGGAGTTAGTTCCTCTTCCACCTGGAAAGAAGGTTGTTGGTTGTCAATGGGTATATGCTACCAAGTTGGTCCTAATGGAGAAGTTGATTGTCTTAAGGCTTGATTGGTAGCCAAAGGCTACACTCAAATATATGGTCTTGATTATGGGGATACTTTTCCTCCAATGGCCAAGATCACTATTGTCTTTCTCTTCCTTGCCATGGCTGCCATTCATCATTGGCCTCTTCGTCAGTTAGACATTAAAAATGTTTTTCTTCATGGTGAGTTGGAGGAGGAGATTTATATGGAGCAAGCTCCTAGGTTTGTTGCTCAGAGGGGATCAGGTTTTGTTTGCAAACTTCATTGATCCCTTTATGGTCTTAAACAGTCTCCAAGAACTTGGTTTGGAAAATTTAATCATGTTGTGCAAAGTTTTGGGATGAAACGAAGTGAAGCAAATCACTTTGTTTTTTTATTGTCACACTTATCCTGATAAATGTGTTTACTTAGTTGTTTATGTTGATGACATAGTAGTTACAGGGAATGATGATATCAAAATCTCTCAGTCGAAGCAACATTTGTCCAGTCACTTTCAGACCAAGGATCTTGGCCACCTAAAGTACTTTCTTGGTATAGAGGTAGCTCAATCCAAGGAAGACATTATTATCTCAGAGAGGAAGTATGCTTTGGATATTTTGCAAGAGACGGGCATGATTAACTGTAGACCCGTTGATAGTCCCATGGATCCAAATCAAAAGTTAATGGCAAAACAAGGTGAACCATACTAAGACCTAGAAAGATATAGAAGATTAGTTGGGAAACTCATCCATCTTACTATTACCAGATTTGACATTTCCTTTGCAGTTGGGGTCGTTAGTCAGTTTATGCAAGCTCCTTATGTTGATCACTGGAAGGTTGTTCGTCGCATTCTCAGGTATATTAAGAAGACTCCAAGATAGGGATTGTTGTACGAAGATAAAGGAGACACTCAAATTTCTGGATATTGTGATGCTGATTGGGTAGGGTCCCCTATAGATACTGCAGGATATTGTGTGTCTATTGGAGGAAATGTTATCTCTTGGAAGAGCAAGAAGCAGAATAATGTTGCTAAATTTAGTGCAGAAGCGGAATATAGGGCTATGACTTTAGTCACATGCAAATTAGTGTGGATCAAACAACTTATTCAAGAGCTAAAGTTCGGTGAAGTTCAGCCAATGAAGTTGTATTGTAATAATCAGGCAGCTCTCCATATTGCCTCAAATTCAGTACTTAGATTTGGAGGTAGTGAGGAAAATATCACTCTCTTACTTCTTTCATTCAAATAACATAGATATATATACAAAGAGGAGAGAGAGAAGCTTGAAAGCTTTGATAAGACAGGACACACTGCTGTCTTCTACTATAAGCTAAAACAGATACAATAATCTATTCTAAAGATACACATAATTATAACACTCCCCCTCAAGCTGGAGCATATAAATCGTATGCTCCAAGCTTGGAACATATAATCTGAATCCTAGGCCCCCTTAAGGGTTTAGTCAAAATATCTGCTGGCTGATCACTGGAGTTAATGAACTCAGTGACAATTTCTTTAGACAGTAATTTCTCCCGAATGAAGTGACAATCAATCTCAATATGCTTAGTCCTCTCATGGAAGACGAGGTTTGAAGCAATGTGAAGAGCAGCTTGATTATCACAATATAGTTTCATTTGCATCACTTTGCAGAAATTCAACTCTTCAAGAATTTGCTTAACCCACATAAGTTCACACGTAACCACAGCCATAGATCTATATTCAGCCTCTGCACTAGATCGAGCAACAACAGATTGTTTCTTGCTTTTCCAAGAAATAACATTCCCTCCAATGGAGACACAATATCTGGATGTGGATCTCCTATCCATTGGACAACCAGCCTAATCTGCATCACAATACCCAGATACTTGTGTATTACCTTTGTCTTCATAAAGTAATCCTTGTCCTGGAGCTCTCTTAATGTATCTAAGAATACGTATAACAGCATTCCAATGATCAATACGGGGATTTTGCATAAATTGACTCACCACTCCAACAGCAAAGGAAATATCAGGTCTGGTGATGGTGAGATAAATGAGTTTTCCCACAAGTCTTCTATACCTTTCAAGGTCAGGATACATTTCACTCTGATCTGCTAGAAGCTTCAAATTCGGATCCATAGGGCCATCAACAGGTCTACAATTCTGCATGCCTGTTTCCTTCAAAATGTCAAGAGCGTACTTCCTCTGAGAAATTACAACACCATCTCCTGACTGAGCCACCTCAATACCAAGGAAGTACTTCAAACTTCCCAAGTCTTTGGTCTGGAAATGACTGAATAAGTGCTCCTTTAGCTGACCAATCTTAGTAGCATCATTCCCTGTAATCACTATATCATCAACATATACTATCAAATAAACACACTTCTCAGGGGATGCATAACAATAAAAAACAGAATGATCAGCCTCACTACATTTCAACCCAAAAAGTCGAACAATATGACTGAATTTACCAAACCAAGCCCGAGGGGATTGCTTCAACCCAGAGAGAGATCGACGCAGCTTACAAACAAGACCATACTCCTCCTGAGCAACAAACCCAGGAGGTTGCTCCATATAAATCTCCTCTTCAAGGTCACCATGGAGAAATGCATTTTTAATATCAAGCTGATGGAGAGGCCAATGACGCATGGCAGCCATAGCAAGAAACAGACAGACAGTAGTAATTTTAGCTACCGGAGAGAAGGTGTCACAATAGTCAAGGCCATATATCTGAGTATAGCCTTTAGCTACTAAGCGAGCCTTAAGTCGATCAATCTCACCATTAGGCCCAACTTTAACTGCGTAGACCCATCTACAACCCACTGTCTTCTTGCCAGGAGGAAGAGGGACAAGTTCCCAAGTACCACTATGTTCAAGAGTCTGCATTTCATCAATCATAGCCTGTCGCCATCCAGGATGACTAAGTGCCTCATGAACATTAGACGGGACAGAATGTGAACACAGAGAAAAAACAAAAGAAGAATATGAAGGAGACAAACGATGATAACTCAAAAAATTATAGATAGGATGAGGATTACGAGTAGATCTAGTACCTTTCCGGATGGCAATGGGTCAGTCTGAATCAGAGGAAGGAGAGATGGCAGGATCCATGGCTTGAGGAGTGATTGAAGGAGAATGAAAATCATGAGGTGAACCTTCAAGTACTGGAGGGCCAACATCAGTCGAGTGCGGAGGAGAAGATGGAACTTCACTGACATTTTGGTGTGAAGTATCTAGAGGACAGGGAGAGGGAATTGGAAGAACGTTCTGGATGGAAGAAGAATGATCCATAGATGGTGAAAAGAAGGTGTGTCTTCAAAGAAAGTTACATCTGCAGACATATAGTATCTTCTAGTAGAGGGAGAAAAGCATTTGTAACCCTTTTGAAGACGAGAATAACCTAAAAAAACACACTTGATTGATTGCTCGGGCAGAAAGTTTGTCTAAACCGGGAGAGAGATCTTGGACAAAACAAGTACAACCAAACACTTTAGGTGGAACATGAAATAATGGATCATGAGGGAAAATGATTGAGTGAGGAATTTGATTTTCAAGAGAGGATGAAGGCATTCTATTAATTAAGAAACAAGCAGTAAGAACCGCATCCCCCCAATGGTGTGTAGGAACATGAGAGGCTAACATTAGTGAGCGTGCGGTATTAAGAAGATGACGATTTTTTCTTTTAGCTATACCATTTTGCTGTGGTGTATGGGGACAAGTGGATTGATGTAAAATGCCTTTGGAGGATAAAAGGGAGGAAAAGTCATGAGAGAAATACTCTTTTGCATTGTCGCTTCTAAAAATCTTAATTGTTTTTCCAAATTGGTTTTCAATCTCATTGAGAAAGGACATAAAGATAGGCAAAAGTTCAGATCTGTCTTTCATTAAATAGACCCAAGTACATCTAGAAAATTCATCAATAAAGGTTACAAAATATCGAAAACCAAAAGATATAACCCGGCTTGGTCCCCAAATATCAGAATGAATGGTAGAGAAAGCTGAATTACATCTTTGGACAGTTTGTGGAAATGATGACCTAACATGTTTTCCTAGTTGATACGACTCACATTCTAGGACTCTAAGATTCTTCAAACCAGGAACCATCATTTTCAGCTTTGGTAAGCTTGGGTGGCCTAGACGATCATGCAAAAGTTTGGGATTTGAAGTTGCAGAATAGGAAACAGATAAGTTGGATTTCAGGTAGTAAAGTCCTCTTGATTCACGTCCTTCTCCAATCACTCGACCCGTGCCATGTTCCTGAATAACACAGGAATTAGAAGTAAATGTTATTGAACAATTCAATGAACGAGTTAACTGACTCAATGAAATTAGATTATAGGGACACTGAGGAATAAACAAAACAAAATCCAACTTTAATGAGGAAGACAAAGAGACTTGACCACTTCCTTGAGCTGCAACTTTGGAACCATTAGCTATAGTAACAAAATGGGGAATTTTTGGAAAAGACATGAATGTAAAAGCGGACTTGTTACCAGAAATATGATCAGAGGCACCTGAATCAAGTATCCAAGGACTAGAACCGTCAATAGATTGAGAAATGCATGCTGTTGAATAACATGGTACAGAGGAAGATGAAGCCGAGCTGCTGGATTTCTCAGATTTCAGCTTCAAATACTCTTGGTACTCTTCATCAGAGAACTTAGACTCTGATTTTTCTGTCTGAGCTACCTTGGCAACTTTTTCAGGAAATCCATGCAAGGAATAGCAATTCTCTTGAGTGTGACCCATCCTCTTGCAATATGTGCATTGAGGACGTCCACCTTTTCCACTGCGGCCTCCTCTACTATTACAGCCTCCCCCTCTTCCACGAGATGCAACCATTGCTGAAGTTTCCACCACATCAACTGGATTTTCTTCTTTCAGCGCATAAGGCACACGAAGTAACCTAGTGATGAGAGAATCTATTGATGGAACTTGATCTCCAGCAAGAACTTGATCACGCACATGATCAAAGTCAGAGTGTAGACTCCTCAGGATGAGGACCATGTAAAACTTATCCAGTTTTCTATTCATTTCTTCCAATGAGTCAGCTACCAGAAACTTTTTCAGCTCTTCAACTGCAGCCCTAGCCTTTCCTACATGTGCAATCATGTCATGTCCAGTTTGTTTGAGAGCTGTAACCTTCATGGTTGCATCAAAGAGGCTTTGAATGTCATTTGCAAAGATCTCTTGGGCCTTTTTCCAAAACGAATGACACGTTTTGAATGACCTAAGGATCTCCAAAATATCTGGCTCAACTGATTGCCATAATACAACACAGAGTTGATAGTCAAGCTTTTCCCACTCAAATTTTCTGTCATTTGGAACAGCATCAACTCCTTTCTCCAAATGGTCATGATGTCCTTGGCCAAGGATTCAAAGCTCCACAGAGGCAGACCAAGATAGATAATTTTTCCTGTTCAGTTTTGTAGTTGTTATTGTTGGAGTTCCAGAAAAAGAAAAAACTGGTCCAGAAGAGGCCATTTCTGATCAACAATGGAAGCCCAAAGCAACAAAGAATAGAAGAAGGCACATGCAGGCACAAAGACTTGCCAAAATAAAAAAAACAACACCTGAAACAGGCTCAGAGAAGAACGACGAAGCTACCGGAACAAGCTGAGCGAGCTTCCGACGTCGGGACGGCGGCGCGTGAACCACACGCGCCTGAAAACGCGAGGAGCTGTGGCGGCGCGTGACAACTCCAATGGCGACGCAACCTGCAGGGTTGGGTCGCGCGTTCCAGGGCGGTTCGAACCCTAGGTTCGTCGGAGAGAATGGCGGCCGGAAGTGACGGCTGGCGGCGGCGAACGGAACCCGCTCTGATACCAACTTAGATTTGGAGGTAGTGAGGAAAATATCACTCTCTTGCTTCTTTCATTCAAATAACATAGATATATATACAAAGAGAAGAGAGAGAAGCTTGAAAGCTTTGATAAGACAGGACACACTGCTGTCTTCTACTATAAGCTAAAACAGATACAATAATCTATTCTAAAGATACACATAATTATAACACCAGTGTTTCACGAGAGAACTAAACATGCAGAGATTGACTGTCATTTTGTGAGAGAGAAGCTGCTGACCAAAGAGATTAGTACAGAGTTTGTCAATTCAAATTATCAACTTGCTGATTTTTTAACCAAATCATTAAGGGGGCCTCGGATTCAGTTTATTGTTCCAAACTTGGAGCATATAATTTATATACTCCAGCTTGGGGGGGATGTTAGATTAATATGTGTTTTTTATATATGCTCCAGCTTGGGGGGATGTTAGATTAATATGTGTTTTTTATATAGGTTTTATTATCTTTCTTATTTTGCACTCTTCTCTGCTGTACAAGGGGATGCAGTCTACACCGTATCTTGTCACATCTTGTCATGTACTTGTTTCTTCTTTATATATACAATAGTCTCAGCTGAGTGAGACAAGTTAAGTTCTCCAAAATATTTAGTTCATAGTCTTAACCTTTATTTCTGTCCATAAAAGATAACAGTGCAGTAAATGATGTGTTTCAATACTTTCAAGTATCAAATATGGTTTCAAAATTTTCAAAGTTCATCTTTTTGAACATTATATTTCTAAAAGAATATATGTACGTTGGGGAGAAATCACAGCCAATATATGATTAAGCTTGCTTACAAATAGAATCATGTTTTCCTACCTTGTGAGAAAACATAGGCATATGCTTGTTAAAAGAAGTGGTAAAACAAGAATTTTACAAAAGCTAAGATATACACACACATGCATGCACGCACACTGTTAGATGAATTTCTCACAAAATCCACCTATCAAATTGAAAGATTGTTATCAAACTTATCCAATACTGTTTAATATCCCATCCTGATATGCAAAAATATAATACTTCTTAAGCAGAGGATACTTAATCACACACAGTTGCTTAGATTCAACAGCTGGAATAATTAAAATCATTGTATGTGCTGGATTCTTAGGTAGTGTAGCAGTGTGTGTCATAAAACAGACAAGGAAAATTGGTCCTCTATCTCCCTCACATGCACACGCAAGTTTTGGTGAATTGCAAGCATCATATATGAAATACAAAGACATCAGGTGATAAATTTTAATATCCAATATATAACAATCTCTACTCCATCAATGTTCCTCAAGATTGACAAACACATACCAAAACATCAAGTATCTGGTTATACAATTAGTAGTAAGTTAATAGCAAATGTAAAGAAAGAAATTGTTACAAAACATTTGTCCTAGTAAAAGAAATGGGAACCACTAAAAGACAAACCCATTAGTTCACAAACCAGCCAAGCTGCCCAATTGGAAGGTGTATAGTATACTATACTATGAGGCATAGTAAACCAAAGGAGCAACAGCCTGATGGCAGTTACTAATAGAAAATAACTAGTGGCAGTCACATATTAGGAGTCTCTGAGATATTAGGAAACTGCCTGATGGCCGTTGTGAATAGAAAATAACTGATGGCAGATACATATAGGGAGTATTTGCGATAGTAATTAGGTAAGTGTGTCGTTCTTTTCAATTTGTGGACAAAGAATACTCTGTACAAGACTTGTCACTGGGACGACGTGTACTGTTGTATTGTGTGTGATTTTTGTGTTCAGTAATATATTTTACCAGTTTATTACTAGTGCTCTATCATCCATCATGTGGATTATGCTCAAGAAATGTCATATCAATCAAATATTTTTTTATATATTATATTTTAAAACCAATGAGGGCGAGCCCTGGCACAGTTGTGCCTTGATGACCGATTGGTCATGGGTTCAAATCCGGAAACAACCTCTTTGCATATGCAAGGGTAAAGCTGCTTACAATGATCATCCCCCATACCTTCGCATAACGAGGAACCTCCAGGCACTGGGGTACGCTTTTTTTTTTATATTTTAAAACCAATATTTCAAAATTTATTATTTAACAAAGTAGTATTAAAAACAAACTCAACTAATTCTAATCTGTATTTTTCACTATTCAGAAAGAGCACCTTGCATGACTCCAGTAAGATTGATAAAGCATACATAGTGTTGAATATCCAGATCCCTTCTTATATTGGTATCAGTTGATCCTAACCTCTATATGCTTATGGTGTTTATTCATAACATTCAGACGTGCAAGGTTATCAAATCTGAGATCCTGCCTAGGGATTGTAAGACACATAAAATGTGTGATAATAACAACTTACTTAAAATACAAAACTATATTCAAACAAATATAACTGCATATAAAATAACATAAATAAGCAAAATAGCTTAAAAATCAGAACTCCATGACATTTTCACACCAACAACGGCTCCACCAATGACATTTTAATAACAGCAAAACTTGAGAACAATTACATCCAACCAAAAGAGAAAAAAAAAACACCAAAACAGAGCACAATTATATGGACTAACCAGCAAGTATTGAAGCAAAAACAAACCAGTCAGCACTCACCACAAAGACACAGAAACAGATTGAAGAAACGAGTTCAACCAAAACCCAGATCAGCTAGAGTCAAACCAAAGCAAGAAAGAATTGAGGGTTGTGCAGAAATAAGCTGGCCAGTTTCAGGTACAATTAGAACAGCCAGCCCTATCCTACTTTCTAAACAATTCTAAAAACATTAACAAAAATTATCAATATACTGATTTGATTTGAAGACAAAAAAAAACACAGAATGCATCAAGCTGGCACTTACTTCCTGTTGAATGACATCATCACACAAATGAAGAAGTGTACCCTTTCCACTGTCAAGTTGTTTGTCATACATTGACTGTGTAATCAAATTTTGGTACTGAGCCATGTTTTGTTGGAACCTATGGGGAAAAGAAATTAGTGGCAACTAGGTTAAATATCTTTTTCAAATGCATTTACTTCTATACATCTCAAACTAGTAGAATGCGGCAATAATAATGCGAACAAGATTCAATAAGCAACATGACTATTGAATAATGACTAGTTCAACCAAGAATTGGTAGAAAAAGTAGAATGGTTTAATGAAAAAAAAAGAACAATTTAATAAGTCACCGAGTGGAGAGATTTCTTTAGATTACTGTTCATAAAGAATAGATCAAGTTTCAGAGCCATATGCAGGTAATTTTCACAATAATCATTGTATAGCATATATTTGCAATGATAGGAAGCGATCAACATACTTACGTGAAGTATGTCTTAGCGATATAACCAATTACTGTGGAGAGAACAGCAATGATGACCCACCAATCAGCTGAAGGCATTTCAAGTGAACTAACAACAGCAACCTGTGAAGAACATTATATGCATTTGTTCAGGATGAAGAAAAACAATATCGCTAAAATGGAAACACTAAATTGAGGTTAAAAAACTAACCAAACCAACTATAGCTGATCCAAGAAACTTGACCCAATCCATTGGAGTTAATCCAGGGTTTTTCTTTTCTGGCTGCCAAGTAACAAGTTCTTGACCAAGGTTATTACTTGTATTTGTTGGGGGAAAGTTAGTAATAAAAATTAGAATGTTCATTAAAAGCTTCACAAATGAGGTAACTCACAAGAACTATTTCCATATCAGCCATTGGAATGTTTTTGAAATGCTTCACATATATTCCTCGTTCTTCTTTTGATTTGGTTCTGGCTCTCCTGAAAAATAGTTTGCTTCTTAGATTTCAAAATTTCAACAGAAGTTTGAGATATAAGGCAGATCTACCTGTAGACAACAATTATCCTATCAAATGTTGGTTCTTGGATTAAGGTCTTGCCCAGCAAATTATGGAAACTGGAAATTGCAGAAAATCATCACATGAGTGACCAGATCATCACACATTCAAAATTTATGCAATGTAGATAATGAGCCTCATTTTTGGTGAGAAAGAAACATCATGTGCTTCAAAGACAAATCAGTAGACATACTAAAATTTCTATATATAATTTAAGTAGTAGATTTTATCACAATAGAATTCTCCATGCTCATATAATGAAAGCTTAAGGAAGACCAAAAACCTCAATCCAGGTTGACTATTATCTTGGAATTGTTAATTGTTAATGGTTAGAGATGTAATAATAAAATCATTCATGTGACTTCACCTAACAACCTCAGTTTTTAAGATAGTTCAGTCACCTAACAAGTTTTTAGGATAGTTAGTTCAGCACAAAGTATCAGAGTCTCAGTGTTCACGTGATCTAGAGTTCAATCGTCATGGTCCTCGTTCTTCTAATAAAAAGTTGAATTTCAGTATAAGGTAGGTTGAACAGTGCATTATTGATACTACAAAGCCAAATGCCAAAGGGCTCTTAAGTTAAGGGACATGTTACAAATATAATATAAAACCATTCATGAGTCTTTACCTAATAACTTTAAGGTTTTGAGATAGTTGTTTCATGACCTTAACTTCTATTGGGGTTGTACTACTTTGATGGTTGTAATTCCAGAGTAAGGAACACACAGTACCAAAATTTTATGTGATACAGAGCATACAATGAGAATTTTAAATCTTCAGTTGAATGAAAGCTGCCAACAATCAGGATTTACACAAATCTAGATTATCAGAAGCAATAGCATTCAACTTGCAGATAATGGTGAATCTTACACGAAGAAATTCATCAGATAAGCATCTATAACAAGTAATAATGTTATTATAAAGGCACTGGTCCTCATCCAGAAAGAACAATGCAGAGAGAGAGAGAGAGAAGCAATTTATGACCTTAGTTGCATATTTTCAAGACGTATCCGTTCAACATAAAGGTCCTGCCCATCTGCTTCAGAGTTAATTTCATTGTCCTTCTTTGGATCTTTCTTATTGTGCCTTTTTGACCTTCTGGATAGAAGCTTTTCCAACCTGCAAGCAGTACAACTTTAAAAGGTTTCTATGAACAGAAAAGAAAAGAAAAAAAAAAAAGCTGGGAAGCATGCTGTGTATACTCAGGTACATTCACATGTATAGATTAAAAAATATTTTCAGTACACAGATGAAATGTCTGTTTGGGTTACCATTGGAAACCCTTCCGACATAATTTTGCCAAAGCAAGACCCTTATTACTTCTCTGTTTAGATGCATTTTATTATTTTACATTGGCCTTTTACATCTCTTGCTGAGACAAGGTAATATATTAATCAATATCATGACTTCTCATAATGGATTATTCATTAGCATCAAGTACTAAATTTTCCAGACTGAGTTTGCTTACCTAGTTACTCTCAATAGATATGCCCAAAAGCGTCCAATAAGCATGTCCACTTTCTCCATCACAAAGTAGTCAGTTGTTCGATCAATTCCAATGCCACGTCGAAAGATAACATACTAAAATAATATGATTTATTAGTTTTCCATTTCACAAACAGAATAAGCTGCTGATTAAAAAAAAACAAGCAGAATAAGCTCAAGGAACAAAACAACAATCTTTAGATCAGTGTTTGTATTTGCAGGTTCAGCTCACTTGTTTTGAGGAATTACATTTTTTCCAATCTAATGCAAACAATTAAAGTAATAATTGTGAACCAGCCTCCACTGTGAGTGTACAACAGTGTATGTGTGAGAGAGGGAAGGATCAACTACAGTCCAGCATCAAACAAGTAACAAAAGCCAAATAATATCTTTGTGATGTCTACAACCTTCTTAATGTAGAAACTTCTGCTCTTTAGTTGACAACTTAACATCACAATATTGAATGACTACCAAAAGTCTACTACATCAATCTAGAGCTGTCAAATGGGTCAGCCTGACCTGGCCCATCAAGTCAAATGGTGAAAACGGGCTGGCCCAAATCTCTCATAGGCCATGTTTTTTGTGGCCCAGTCTAGCCCATTTGGCCTGGCCAAATTGGCCTATGTATTTTTTTGCTTAAATTTATACTAATTTTAAAAGGAAAAGTAAAAATTTTAAAAAAATGTTGGGCCAAGAATTTATAGGCTGGGCCAAATTGGCCTAGTTCTTTTTAGGACAACTTTTTTACATCAATCAATGTGACTCATGATGTGCTGCCAAAACTCAGTGCAACTTCATCAATGTTTTAAGGATTCTGTTTCACCAACAAGGATGGACTACCGATATTTCAATATAAAATATTCTAAGCCACTTGGAGTGGGCTGGTGGTGAGGAGTTTGGACTTTAGACAGCATGTAGAAAGTCCGTCATTGTAACAAAAGGATTTTATAGGAGACAATCTTATAATTATAGAAGATCAGTTCAACAACATTCATGAAAGAAGGATATAGAACTAGAACAAGTATCAAGGCATCATCAAGCCCTCTCCCCACTGTTTCATTTAAAATAAGAGAAGTCTATCTCCTGTAATGAATATTTTGTGAATTAATCAGCATGACAACAAAGATTCTGATTTCCAACAACGAATCTAGAAGAATGCTTCAATAACTAAAAAAGGGGGTAAGGAGCCTGCAAACATTGGAATAAAGACTCATAATTGCATTAGTATCATACAGCATCGAACTCACACACACGCCCACACCCACAGGGGGGGGATAACAGAAAAATGAACACCAGAGAACCAAGAAATCCTTCGTGGATAAGTACCTCCTACACTTGATTCAGAGCCATACCTTATCAGAAAAATCTGGTAGGTCATCATGATGATGCTCTTCAAAATATTTCTTCAGAAGTGTCTTGTCAAGCTTCATCAGCAAAAAATACAGACATCAGCAACTATTAGCAGCAAAATCAAGCATCTCAAGGTACCATTTTCCATTAAAGGAGCATTATTATGCACAAACCTTAGATTCATCAACAGTAATGGGAAGATTTAGAAGATATTGGCCTGAATGTGCAACATCAATCTCATCATCAGTCACTATCTTGAAGTTGCTCTTTTCCATGACCTATATAAAGAATCGAAGTATCTTCAGATAACTTAAGAAACAATATTCAGTCTGATGTTATCAAATATTTATGTCACCAAATTAGTCACTTTGAAGGATTAATGTAAGATTTTAGTATTTTTAAGGGACTAATTTGGTGACAAAAATCTTTAAAGGACTAATGTGGCGGCAGGCTGGCACCATAACCTTTGGATGACTAGAGCATTTACTCCTTTATATCAATACCATAATCTTTAGGTTTTCAAGTCTATATTATACTAACAATATCTCCAAAATATTGACACTTGAATGCATGAAGTAGAGATGGTACCTGAAATAGGTATGTCAAGAAATTCTGTTCAAGCACATCAATTTCTTCGGAAGATAACTTCTGCTGTTCCAACTTTTGCGCCCCATGTACAGGGTCAAAGAGGGAGTATAGTTGCTGCAAGCTTAAAGGAATCAAGCTCCATAACAACCACAAAGTAACTATAATTATGTCAGAAAAATCAAGAAATAGATGATACCATCAAGTCCTCAAACTGTAGAAGGTACCAAGCTCGAATTGTGTACTCTATTCTCTTGCAGAGCTTCAAGAACTCAGCTCGGTCAGAACTATGTTCTGCATATAATACCCAAAATCTCATACCACAAAAAATATAACAACATTGAAGGAAGGAACAAAAATTAGCCAAATTTCGTCATCTAAACCAAGGTTGTCAAACTCGAGAGTTTACTTAAACTCATAAAGTTTCCATAAACTCGACTCGTAGAGTTTACATAGTAGAAAAATAATATTGAAAAACCTATTAATGACATATAGACTTAACAAAATACTCTTACCACAACAACAATTTAACATTTGAACGGCATAATAAAGCCAAATAACAAAACAATAATAAAGTGTAACAATACATTATTAATATATAATATCAAAATACATAGATGACCAAATTGGATATAAAATCATAAAAACTTAAGTTATTAAAGTGATAACATTTTTTGAAAAAAAAATTTATTTCTTCAAAGTGTTCGAGTCATGGTAAAGCATTGTCGTTGACGGTTCTATGGGGGGCAGGCGGGAAAGAATTATAGTTGATTTCAAACTTGCTACCTAACTCCAGAGTTTATGCAAGTTTACTAGAGAGTTAACTTGTTTTGTCTGTGTAAACTCTAAAATCGTAAGAGTTTAAGAGTTAAAGTACTGTTCTCAATAAATAACTCGAGAATTTGATAACCATGATTTAAACTAAAAAATATATACAAATCTGAACTCCATAACAGCACTCAAAAACTAAATTACATAAAGGGTCCAGAAATATCAGTGAATTTCATCCCAAATTTGTTTCTAAAAGGGGGAAAACAACACTAATTTCCACCCCCACCCCCCAACCATACTCCTCAATTCCAAGAGCAATCACAACACAATCACAGCACAACAGAGTGAAAACACTCCCCAAACATGTTTTCATAACTACCAAAACAACATCAACAACAAAGAGACCAATTTCAGGTGCCAAATTGGAGCAAAAAAAAGGTTCAAACAAAAAGCAGTACCAATAAGATTGGCCAGTGTCATTGTGAGCTTAGGCTTCAGAATTGGAATCACGGATTCCCGCTCTAAACGTATAACTTCATTCTTGCTTCGATCCACTTCATGCAAATGTGCCATTTTAATTTCTGGCTACCCTCTTCGTAGTTTCAGCACCCCTCCCTAAAAATATCAAAACTTGGAACAACGAAGGCTAAAAGGAACGTTTTTTATGCGGTATATGGAAAAGGGTAAATGAAAGAGAGGCTAAAAGAAACGTTCATATTCACGCTTTACGGTGGTATAATGTAACCGCAGGCACCAATAAAAGTGACGAAACCACTTCTTGGAGAAGGTGGAAGTGGGTCACACCGGTGCGTTTTCGACCAAACGAAGCTTCGGTTTCTTCTCAAGTTGGAAAATCTACTTCAAGATGGAGAAGCGATTGTTCATCACTCAGTAGAATCGAGTTACTTACCGGGTACACGAAGTTTACTAGTCACTTACTAGCGCGTCAATCCAACACTGAAATTTTGATTTATCCAAAAATCACAGATCATCATTGATAACAGTAGAAGTCAACAAATTTGTTCCTGGCGAAAAAATCACGTATCATCATTGATAACAGTTGAAGGCAACAAATTTGTTGAAATTAATTGAATTAAGTGTACAGGATTAAGATTTAAAAGGATTTTTAAAAATATTTTTTTATATTTAATTATAACTTTTAAATAGTATAAATAAATTTTAAGACATTTAATTAGAACTTTTAAGATTTTTTTTAAGAAAATACCAATGGTATTTAATTAGAATTTTTTATAATTTATATAAAAAGTTTTTTATATTTAAAATATATAAATTTTGATAGATTAATTTTAAGAAGAATTTTGATGGATTTTATCAAACTTTTTATTATAATAAGACATTTATGAAACAATCTTACTTAAATTCTTTGAGATTTTTTTAGATTTTTTTCTTTTTTATTAGTTGTCAAACTTTATTTTCTCTCATCACAAATATTTTCTATTCTCTTTAATATTATTCATCATGTGTCTCATATATATTTCTCATATTCTTTTGGAATAAAATAATATCAAATATATTTCTCTTCTCTATGATTAATAATGTCTTTTCTTATATTAATATAGGTTTGACGCAATATTTTTATGACTGTTACCATTAATTTTATTATCCACACGACTTAGAAAATCTTTTACCAATCTTCTACACTCATTATTACTTTCTAATATATATTTATTATTGCATCTCATTTAAACATGTCATTAGATTTATTACAAAATAATTATAGTAATTAAAGAATTAAAAAAAATCAACATATAATTTTAAATCTATAGTTCATATCTAACACTAAGAATCAGTGGATACTATTACAAGAAAGATGACTATACGATGACATAAAGCTAGAATTAATATAGTTATTAAAAGATTAAAAAATTATATTAATTTTATTTTTTTATTCAAACTTTATCATTTCTTATTATTTTTTCATTAATTCTTGTAATTTTGAAACTATTTTTAAAAATTTATAAAATTTTTCAAATCTTATAAATCTATAAAGTCATTTTAAATTCTTTAAATTCTTATGATATAAATTTATTAAAATCCATATTATCATAAAAACCTTATAAAAAAATTTTATAAGTCATAATATTTCTACATAATCTTTAAAATATATCAGACTTTTTTAATCTTTTAAAATCCTAATACAATACACTCTCCTAGTATAAAAATATTTTCATGATATATGGAGTTATAGACCCTCTTTTTTTGAAAGAAAAGAGGTTATGCTTCCAATGATAAATAATTGGATAAATAATCAAATTCTTCTTGAAAATGTGATACAGTAAAAAATTGGTTTTTAAAATATAAAAAATATAAATTTAGTCTAAATATATAAAAAGTACGATAAATTAATCATATATTTAAATTTGTAAGATTATATTATCATTAAGTTGTAATATTCGAGGTCAATTAAATAATAAGTTATATTTTTTAGGACTAATTTGGTATTAAGTTTCAAAGTTTAAAGATCATTTTGTTATTAAATTTACTGCAAAATTAATTTGTTGTATTTTTTTCATATTGAAGAACTAGTTCTGAATTTTTCATCTTTCAAAAAATAAATTTATCATTATTTTACACTTTCATAGAAAATTTGATTATTTATCTTAAATATTTTTATCAATTTTAATACTACTTTAATTATTTAAAAAATGTTTAAGATTCCAATTTTAATACTACTATTATTTAATCAGATAATTTTACCCATTTTAAAAAATATGTTACCTAACTACAAATCACAATTTATAATAATTTTTTTGATTTTATGATAATTATTTAAAAATTATATCCAATATGATTTTTTATTGATTAATAGTGTAAAATTATGAGTTTTATTATATTTTATTAAATCACAAATTATTATATATAATAATTTTATTAATTTTTATAATAATTTTTAAAAAAATTATATCTATTATAGTTTTTAATTGATTGATAATACAAAAAATTATAAAAATTAAATTCTTGTTTATTAAACTTATTTTTACTTTTAATTTCTTAAAAAATAATGCTTGTAGTGTTTTTTTCTTTTTCGACAATCTTTTTGTCTTCTTCTATTTACACTCTGTCGGTCGGTCGAGTCAGAATTTGATTGGACAAAGCTTTGAGTGCAAGTAAGATATATTGCAGGTTGTCTTTTCTTATCATTACATTAATTACATTAATTTTAATACATTATCTAAAGAAATGCTGAGATTTTCTTCTTTTTTCGTAAGAACATGATGAGATTACAGTAAACACCCTTTGGATATTTTTCCAAATGAAATCTTTATTACAGAATCCACCAAGAAAAATATAGTTTCTTTTTTTTTTTCATTAAACTGTTGGTGTCTAAACAGAAAGGAAAAACAAATAAATAGATGGCATCACAATTTATATGAATAAAGTGTCTTAATTAAGTTAATAAGTAACAAATTTTGATAATACTTTTTATGATTTGTTTATATATTTTTCTTCATGACTAATTTATTTTATATTTCTTTTACTTCTCTTTCTATATCTCTCTTGAATTATAGGAACCATAGTAAAAAAATGTAATAATAAAAAATTCTGAGTTGATTTAGCGAGTTAGGGTAAAAAAAAAATATTTTTCGTGTATAATTAAAATCATAGGTTCCCAAATAATTTTTAAAACCATTTGTTGAATTCTAAAAACTGTAGCATAATATAATTATAATTTTAAAAAAATATCACTTAATACTCATTTAACCACTTAACAGTAAATTTGCTAACACACCCCCTCTCCTTACATACACTAACCTCACAGGGGATTGAATTTTACATCTCCCAAAATTTTTAAAATATCAAATTAAATGTTTTATAACAGTAAAAATAACTTTCAGCCATAACATTAAAAAATAATTTTTAAAATAGATGTTCCATAATAGTAAAAATTAGCTTTCATAATAGACATTTTATAATCATAAAAAATAATTTTATCTTTTAGAATAAATATTTCATAACAATAAAAAATAATTTTATCTTCCGAAATAGATACTTCATAATAGTAAAAAATAATTTTTAGAATAGACATTTCAAAACAATAAAAAATAACTTTCAGTAGAATATGTATTCAATAAAAATGAGGAATACAAGATATATGAGCGTGGATTTCAAATTTCACGTCACACAAACAGACACGCACCCTTAGCCCATTTTATGTTATTTTATCTCTTCTTATTTGGACATGCCAAGGTCCATTTTTGACATGCATTCTATTTTTTTTTAAGCAACAAACAATCCCATTTCATGTTACTAAAGAAAATGGCAGCAACTCAATAACTCCTTAAAATCATATTTTCATGCATTTGGTGCATCAAACTAACAACATTGCATCCACATATAAGCATGGCAGTAATCATATTATATTCAAACATTAACAGCACTATCATACGATGAATTCAAAGTAACATTCGATCAAGAACATGAAGCTAGAGGTTCTTCAAGATCCATCACAACCCAAACCATGTAGCAACATCAAAAAGAAAACAAACAACTCCCTCCCTCCATACCTTGATTTGGTGTGACCTTTGCCTCAAGGTGGGTTTTGGATTGCCTATGGGCCAGATTGATAATCTGCGTTGGCCCATGCGAATTGTTAAAAATATATTTTATTAAATAATTTAAAATTAATGAGTCATGCAATCTCGAATACATGATTTTTGTGTTATTAATATGACACTCTAATCAACTAAACTAATAGATTAATTATGTTAAAAAATAAATAATGTCGCTATAGATAACAATAAATTTTTTAATGTATATTTAATACACATATAAGTTTACATAATAAATTTTGTAACAATTAATACACATATAAGTGTGACTTTTTAATGTATTTTTTTACATATATAAATTTTAAATAAAAATCATAAGTTTAATAAAAATTTATATATGAAAAAAAATACATTATTAGATCAAAATTAATTATGTAAAATTATATGTCTATTAAATATATATTAAAAATTTTAGTGTTATATATAACAATATTAATTATTTTTTAACATAATTAACTTATTAGCCTAATTGGTTAAAATATCATACTAATGATGTAAAAATAACAGGTTAAGACCTACATGAATCATTAATTTTAAATTATTTTGTAAAATATATTTTTAATATAATATACGTCATACTAATCCGTATGGAACTATATGTAAGAATATTTTTGGTGGAACTATATGTAAGAATATTTTTGGTTGTTTCCCTTTATGTAAAAGGAAAATCCATTCTTTAAGTTGCTGAGCTAAAAATAGGTGACTGGCCAAACTGTCACTATTTGCACCACGAGAATTGCCTTCTTGACCACGAAATGTAAGAGGCAAGTTTTACTGACACCACCCTCATTTGGCTAACCGCACCCCTAGCAGAGTTTTTGTTTTCTAAATCTTAGGCCCAATTTCTTATGTTTTGCTTTTTAGGCCCATAATTATATGTATTAAATCATGTCTATTTAACTATCATACTAGTTTAAATAATTAAACTCATAATTTTAATAAATTATACCAACATGCTAATTTAATTAATTTGAAAGATCACACTAAAAAAATCACCAGGTTAAGTAATCCACTCAAATAAAATTGAATCAAAAGAAGTTCTATTAAATAAATTTAACAACACATATTAAATCAAAACTTAAATCGCATATCATGAAATAAATTTTTCATGACAACAGACTATCAGAACCTTGATACTAATTTATCTAAGGAATTGATTGCAATTTACTGCACGTTAAATTCCTTTCAATCAAATTTTATTTTAATAAATGATTAAATTTCTTAAAATATATCAAACAATTTAAGTTTCTTAAGTGGGAAAAATCGTGTTGTTACAATTACCTTCAAATCATCCTCTTAAACAAAATCATCCTCTTACACAAAATCGAATTGGATTGTTCTTATTAGGTGTGTGAGATTAGAATGCATATCAACATGGTGCCTTGGGTATGAAATTCTCTTGCGATTTCTTGGTGCCATTTTCTGCCCCTTGCCATTTCAATAAGCCTTTTTGCGCTAATCATGATAGAAATTTGCGAGGACTTAATAGGGAGAAAGGGACTACAAAGTTACTATGTGCAATGCAAATTCTTATGCATGCTATGTTTTTTTTTCCTGATAGGCAAAATAAATTTTATTATATAAAAGACAATAATTGGATCACAAGATGTGTCCAAACCAGAGAGTACATGAGATATAACCATAAAGAACATATGGAAAATTTCCACAGTTACATCATATCATCCCCACCCTAGGCATTTTTCATTTCATGGTTAACCTAAGTGTCCGATAAGGCTACCAAACTAATTCACCAATACCCTTACATCAGCACCTCATGAACATATTTAAACACCAATAACCAAATGCTAACATCCTTCAAAAAATGTGACACAACCTTGAAAAAGATTAAAATAGAATAAATTATCTAGCCTTCCGATAACAGATTATGCATAATTAATTATGCAGGACTTGAACCTTCATATGTTGGATTCATATACTTAGAGTAAATACTTGGGAACAAGTATGAATGTGCATGGTGATTTAATTGAAAATACAAGTTGCAAAATATGTTTTTATTATGAAAATATATGATTTCTTTGTTAATGAAATTTATTTGTAACAACTCATATTAAGTTGGCAGAATGAGTTGTTAATAACTATGAAATGAGTTTAATTGATAGTCAATTTTGACTAAGGATGATTAGAATTCCTTTATTTAATGTTGTTTTTAATAAAATAATGAGAAATTTAATATCATGTTAATTTTTTACCAACAAGATTCAAAAGAAGAAAATTACAAGTGCTTTGGAGGAAAATTGAAGCAAAAACGTGAAAAAAAACTTTGAACAAAAAGTTGAAAATTGGGACAGCTCGCATAGCACACAAGACAGACACAACGCGCCTCTTAGCAAGAAGAAGGCTCACGAAGAAGCCCAAAGGCGACTTAGCGCGAATCTTGCGCTAAGCGTATGATCACCGCCATACTCGCTAAGTCCGGAAGGCCCACTTAGCGTGAGGTCACGTGAATTTTATGCTACCTTAGGACTATAAAAACTTAAATCAGAGCTCTCTAATGAATACATCCAAAGTCTGAGCATCTCTAATATGAGAAACCCTTTTTCTATATCCATTACCCTTTTCTCCTCTTTTGTCCATCCATCTTCTTCTATCCACATCAGCCCCTAAAGTGTAAAACATCTTATGACAATGAGAGGCTATACCCCAATTGTTAGGAGCCTGACAGGCCAACTCTTGTAATGTAATTCTTTCCTATTATCTATTTAATGCAATCCAATTTCTATTACTCTTTTCTGTGCTTATTTGTTTATTGATTATGGTATGATCACCCATGCTCATGAATTGTTTGGGGGATAATGCATTAAAAAATTGTTATTTTCTAAAAACTGAAAAAGGGCATCTAAATGACATCATTGCTAGAAATAGAGTGATAATTGTTTAGTCTATTTTATGCATCTTTAATCTTAATGCAATTTACTGTTTTTATCTTTGCAAAGAAATTTGGGAGAGAAAAATAGATAAACTAGACTCTTCACGCGGGAAACCAAAGATAAAGTATCATAGTAGATGTGGGTGGAAATTGGGATAACATTAGATAGAGAAAAATTATTAACATTGTATCAAGGGTAGTTAGGCATACTAGGTCTCAACATATTTTAAATTTTGAATTTACCTTTAAACATTCAAACGCATTATCGGCATCTTTATCTACTGTCTTTATCATCTTTTACTTTAAATCTTTATCTTATTTTCTACCTCTCTTTATCTTCTATTTTAAATTCCTTATCTCTTGCTTGTAAATTGGGTTTGAACCAGTCTAAGTACAAACAAAGTCCATGTGGACTCAACACTCGGGCTTTCATTTTACTTTACTACTTGTGATAATTTGGTGCACTTGCTAATGAGTTAACAGTTGTTTAAATGCAAGCAAGAGGAGTAGTGAGTGAAAGGAGGACCATGTATGTAAAGTTTGTTACTTTTATGTGTTGACGTTTATAATTTGTCCAAAGTTATGTCATATTGACGTTTATTCAATGGTTCATTTTTAGATACGACTAGGGCATGTGGTGGACATTGGCATTTTCATTGAAATTAATTGAAAGATAACTAATTTACAAAGAGAAAAACTTCAACAAACACCTTTTAATTGGCTTGTTGGTATAAACAAAAACTTATATATATATATATATATGTGTGTGTGTGTGTGTGTGTGTTGTGTTACCTTCGTGAATTAGTACGTAGGTGGTTAGATGGCGGTAAAAGGTTTAGGGTAAGGTGTCATGTGATTCCTTTTACACCATTAGATGTTTGTTTTGCACTAAGTTTGTGTATTTGTGGGCAACTTGTGTCCTTTAAAGATGATGAAGAGTGTGTTGTGAAATGTTTGTTTAAAGAGGAGGATATCATGTTGAAAACTACAGTTGAAATCCTTTGCAAGCTATAAACTGATAAACATGTAGATAACTTTTGTAGGGGTGTATATTCTTCTTGCTTTTTCAAACATAAGTTTTTTTCTGAACAACCCCTACTATTAGTAGTGTTCCTTCTAGAGTTATAGATGATCAAAAAGTCCTTCATGATTACAATTAGGGTATCATAATGTATGGCTTCTTACATGAAAGTGTATTTCGTGCAAATTATCATTTCAATGAGAAAAGAAACAACGTTTAATTGCACATTTTAGGTTGTGTTGTGTTAAAGGTAGTTATATTTACTTACATAATTCATTCACATACCTAAATGATTTACCTTCCTTGAAATAGTTTTGTCATTTTGTTTGTGTTAAGGTTTTGTCAACTTGTATGCTTTTTCCATGTCATATAAATTTGGGTCATTGAGCATTTATCACTGCTTGTTGTTGGAATAACTTTCCTCTTTGATGTTTTCTTCAATGGTCTACAGTAATTGTACAAAAAATGATAAACATGTAGATGACTTTTGTAGGGTGTATATTCTTCTTGCTTTTTTAGTCATAAGTTTTTGCTGAACAACCCCTACTATTAGTAGTGTTCCTTCTAGAGTTATAGATTATCTAAAAGTCCTTCATGATTACAATTGGGGTATCACAATGTATGACTTCTGTAGAAGCAAACTTCATGATGAATCAAGATTGATTCAAAGAGTTTTGATGATAACAAAGATGATGACAAAAAGCTCAAAAGTCAAGAACACTTCATGATAACAAAGATGATGATCTCAAGAATCAAAGAATGAGTTCAAGATTGAATCAAGTACACTTCAAGGATCAAGAGGAAAGTTGAATTCAAGAATCAAGTTTCAAGATTCAAGTTCCAAGAATCAAGATCAAGATTCAAGACTCAAGATTCAAGAATTAAGAGAAGACTCAATCAAGATAAGTATTAAAAAGTTTTTTCAAAAACTGAGTAGCACATGAATTTTTCTCAAAACCTTTTACCAAAGAGTTTTTACTCTCTGGTAATCGATTACCAAATTAATGTAATTGATTACCAGTAGCAAAATGGTTTTCAAAAAACTTTCAAATTGAATTTACAACGTTCCAATTAATTTCAAAATGCTGTAATCGATTACAAGTATTTGGTAATCGATTACCGGTGTGTTTGAACGTTGAAATTCAAATTTAATTGTGAAGAATCACATCATTTCACAAAAAAACTTTGTGTAATCGATTACACTGATTTGGTAATCGATTACCAGTGATAGTTTCTGAACAAAATCAAAAGATGTAACTCTTCCAATAGTTTTCAAGTTTTTCTAAAGGTTATAACTCTTCTAATAGTTCTCTTGACCAGAAATGAAGAGTCTATAAAAGCAAGACTTTGATTTGCATTTCAATATCTTGAACATTCTTTAAAACTTTTCCCAATTGATTTTTGAATCTCTTTGAACTCCTTCTTCTTCTCCTTTTACCAAAAGCCTTCAAAAGTTTTCTGGTTTTCCAAACCTTGAAAACTGTGTTATTCATCTTTTTCATTCCCTTCTCTCTTTGCCAAAAAGAATTCGCCAAGGACTAACCGTCTGAATTCTTTTTGTGTCTCTCTTCTCCCTTTTCCAAAAGAACAAAGGACTAACCGCCTGAATTCTTTTGTGTCTCCCTTCTCCCTTGTCAAAGAATTCAAAACAACACAGTCTAAGAATTCTTTTGATTCTTCCCTTTCCCATATACAAAAGATTTCAAAGGACTAACCGCCTGAGAATTTTTTTGTATCCTCATTCACAAAGTTTCAAAGGTTTAACCGCCTGAGAACTTTGTCTTAACACATTGGAGGGTACATCCTTTGTGCTACAAGTAGAGGGTACATCTACTTGGGTTGTTGACTGAGAACAAGAGAGGGTACATCTCTTGTGGATCAGTTCTAGTGGAGGGTACATCCACTAGGTTGTTCAAAGAGAACAAGGGATGGTACATCCCTTGTGGATCTTTGCTTGTAAAAGGATTTTTAAAAGATTGAAAAGAAATCTCAAGGACCGCAGGTCGCTTGAGGACTGGATATAGGCACGGGTTGTTGCCGAACCAATATAAAAACTCTTGTGTGTTTGTCTCTTTCTTCCCTACTCTTTTAATTTCCGCTGTGCACTTTAATTCTCGCTTTTACTTTTAGTTAAGTTTCTATCTCTGTTCTTTATTTTCTTAACATTATAGTAAAAGCCTAAGAAGAGTAATTTTTAATTAGTAAAGGTCTAGTAATAATTAATTGAACCCCACCTTCTTAATTATTCTGAGGCCACTTGATCCAACAACTTCTTACATGAAAGTGTATTTTGTGCAAATTGTCATTTCAATGAGAAAAGAAACAATGCTCAATTGCACATTTTAGGTTATGTTGTGTTAAAGGTAGTTATATTTATTTACATAACTAATCCACATACCTAACTGATTTATCTTCCTTGAAGTAGTTTTGTCATTTTGTTTGTGTTAAGGTTTTGTCGACTTGTACATGTATGCTTTTTCCATGTCATATAAATTTGGATCGTTGAGCATTTATCACTGCTTGTTATTGGAATAACTTTCCTTTTTGACATTTTCTTCAATGGTCTACATTAATTGTACAAAAAATGAAAATAAAATATGCATTTAAACCAAAAAAGCTTAACAATGGTGTCTAACTTATCTTAATTTATTTATTCATATTTTTTTTATCTTACCGTCAATATTTTTTTTTGTTAACATAAACAATGTTATTGATTGTTGATGTTTTAAAGTAATATGGAATTAGGCAGCCTCTGAAGAGGAGCAACAATATGGCCTTTTTGTTAGATTTGGATAGTCCAATATGATATATTTGGATTATCCAAAATATTCATGGTTTTGATGATAAAAAAGATATAAATTGTTGATGGAATAATGATTTACATGAAGTGAAATAAGATGTACTTGATATAAACAAATCATTGGTCCGAGTGGTCCTAGACTTGGTCCCTATAAGCAAGGTCTCGAGTGAATACTCTGCACCGATATCATGGTATAAAAAATGGTAAAAATTTCTATTCTTATGCTTTTACAAGTAATTGTCCAGAGGTAAAAGAAATTTTTTTTATTAACAACTTATTCAGTGTTCAACACACTGTTATTAAACAAGCATCAAACGATAGTGTAAAAATCAATACCAATGTATTGTGTGCTTTTACGCATCAAAGAGGACATAACTAACTTACACTAATGATTTATATTTAGTTAGTTAATGCCCATATGCTTTGCCTCCACATGATTTATATTCAATTAGTGTATATTCTCTTTGAGAGATTTGAATATTGTATTCATTCAAACTGTTGTTTGCAAAACCAAGAATGAGTTAGTGATCAAAGAATACTTTGGTACTCTTAATCTCAAGGGAGATTAAGGGTAAGCCAGAAGTTGACATAGATAATACTTGTTGTAACCATGAGTGATAGAGTAAAAACTCTAGATTTTATGTTTAGTGTAATCCTTTAAACTTTGTGAAAGAGAACTAGACATAGTCCAGGTTGACTGAATCGGTATAAACATTGTGCTTTTACTCTAAATTTTATCATAACTTGTTTATTTTCAGTTGCTTCTATCTTATCTTTGGGTGCACAAATTTTTGAAAATTATCTTTGCGAAAATTTGTTATTAACATTTTGACGCTCTTGTTAAGAGAATTCTCTTTACATCTATGATAAATTGTTTTGTAAAACTCTATCTTTCAAAAAAGCTTTAAGATTATCTAACACATTATTCATCTCCCCTCCCTTCTAGTATGATACTTGTTATTTCACTTTTGCACAAAGCTTTAAGTGTACTTGTTATTTCATGTGGAATATATGTTTTAAAGTACATGAAATTGTGGGATGGTGTGACAAAATTCAATAGGAAGACATGCCCTAGATTACACATCGATAAACATTTCATGTATATCTTTTTACCCAATCCTGTGGATATTATATTGCAATAGTATTAGTAAGGGTGATTAAGACTTTCCTACATGCATAACTTAATTATATTTGCACATAGTGAAATTCAAACATTTCGTGAAGAATATGTCTATTGATGGGTTCATAATTCTCAAAATATTAATCAAGATAATGCTTTGAAAGATGTTGGTGTTTTGTTGAAATTGGAATACAAATGATGATGGAGGTTAGTATTCCATAACTTTATGCTTAACAGTATGTCATCATCCTTTGTATTGTATACTTTGGTTCTATATAACTTTATTTAGCCACTTTATATTTGTTAACCTATATTAAGTATAATAACATTTTGACTTCAACAATGGATATAATAAGAAGCAAACCTTCATGTAGTCTAGCGGATGTAAGTATGTAACACTAAAACATTTCATATAAAAATACCACCTATTAGGTTAAATGATCATTTGTCTTTTATCTTATTTATTTTGTTTTAAATAGTCTTTCTTTTTCTTTTAAAAAATTCACTTTGATCCTTTATCTCATCTAAAAGGTTTAAAATAATCATTTATCTTTTAAAAAAGTTTACTTTGTTATCTTATCTTATTTACAAGATTCAGAATGATCCTTCAACTATTTAAATATATTCAACTTTGTCATCCGAATAACTCAGATAAAGGACCATTACTATACTTGAAAAGTTGACAGATCATTTTGAACATTTTAAATAAAATGAGGTACTAAAGTGAATCCTTTAAAAGATAAAGGATCATTTTAAACTTTTTAAATAAAATAAACAACCAAAATGACTTTTTTAAAAGATGAAAGATTAAAATGAATCAAAGAATTAAGATAAAAACCAAAATGATCATTTATCCTTTACTACATTAACATTTTTAATTCCAATAATAGAAATATAATAATAGCAATGAAAATGATTAAAAAAGTGAGTTGTGATAAAATAATTTATTAAGTAATATAAAATAACAACTTAGCTAAATTAAAAAAAAAAATTGGCTAAATTTTAAAATTTTGTATTGAAAGGATTTGAAGATCCATAAAAAAAAAGAAAAATGTTAAATCTTGATTTCCTATCAAAATTTTAAAGGTAGGTTTTAAAACATACATATTATGAAGTTTTATTTCTACTGAAATTGATAAATTCAAATATTTTTTTTAAAACTTTACACATATTGGTCAGTTAAGTGTTGAAGTGAAGGGAAATCTTTGCTTGCAAATAATCGAGAGAACATGGTTAAGCGAAAAAATATTTTGTTGACATTTGAAGTTCATAATGAGAATAACCTTACTATTATAAATCAAGTTTATAATGCGTGCCAAAGTATTTCAAGTTTTTGATTTTTAATTCTAATTAGATTATTTCTTTGAAATATTAGATATATGTGATTAAAGGTATATGCCAGTACATATCAACCAAAAAATCTCATCAACCCAATCCAACTTAATCCAATTACATCTCAACGGGGTTTGGTCATTGGTTTGATTTGGGTTTATTTTGAATTACCCAATTATAGTTGTGTTAGGTATCGAATTGATGAATTTCAAACCTAATGAATACTACCCAATTTGAAGTACTTGTATTATTGATAATAAATTAATAACTTTTCTAGAATTCTAAATAACAGTTGAGGTTACTATTGAAATTTTTGTTTGAATAGTTTGATGGAGCCAGGAAGAAGTCCTTGAGAACAGATTGGCATGGTTGAGGATTGTCGATTTGCCTCTAAATGTATGGAGTAAGCAATGTTTCCAACAAGTGGTAGCCACTGTAAGAACCCTCATAACAATAGATGAGAGCATTGAATCGTTGGCAACACTGGAGTTCACAAGAGTTTGCATTCAAACTTACTGTCTAGATTCAATATGCAAGAACATAAAGGTGATGATAAATGGAAGAATCGTTAATATTAGGATGGTGGAGGAAAGTAGTAGCTTGCACAAACCACTTTTTGTTGATGTGTAGGAAGGATTACAGTAGAATTAGATAAAAAGGAATCAATTGAAGGACTTGATCAAGAAGAAGCATCAAGCATGCCAGACTGCTCAATTGATGTAGTAGAGTGGCAAGGTAGTGATATGCTCACTGATGGTGGTTTTTCGATTACGATAATTAAAGACTCCCTACATTATTTTTTAATCTTAGATAAATAGTCAACATAGAGTCATTTGTGATTGATACAGAAGGGACATAAATGGTGGGGGAGACATTAGAGGGGTGGGAATGGTTAAACTGTTGCAACATAATTCAAGCTCATATGTGCACGTGAGAAGCTGAATAAAAGTCAAAGAAAATTAGCTACTTTGTTGGAAGACTTTGTCAAAAGTCTGTTGCTAGTTTTTTGGCTATTTGTTAGGAGCAAATTTGAGTTTCTGTTTTTAAGTTATTGTTAGCACCGCTAGCATAGGATTTTTATACGTGGTTAGTGGAGATTGTTAGCCAAGTTTATTAGTATTTAAACATTATATTGTTCAGCATTTTAATCAAGAAGAAAGTTCAACTCTCTCTCATTATTCTGTCATTCAGTTTTGTGATATTCTTCCTCTGAAATCTAACATTTGGTATTAGAGATAACTAATTATCCGAGTTCATATCCAAGGAATTGTTGAGTGAGAAGAGAGAGCACTTAAACACAAGGGTAAACACAGGTTAGAGAGTGAAAAAGTTGTTCATAATGCAGAACAACGAATCCGGAATCACCACTTAACAATTGCCTATCTTTAAAGGCATAAATTATCAGTTTTGGAGCTTGAAAATGAAAACATTATTCAAGTCTCAAGAACTGTGGGGTTTTGTTGAAGATGGATTTGAAGATGCTCAACCTCCAGAACCAGATCAGCAATTGAGAGAGAAGAGAAAGAAAGATTCCAAGGCATTGTTTATGTACAACAGGCCTTGGATGATGAAATCTTTCCCATAATTGCCTCAGCAACCACATCCAAGATGGTGTGGGATACTCTAAAGCAAGAGTATCTAGGTGACAAGAAGGTCATTGCAGTGAGGCTGCAATCACTAAGGAGAGAGTTTGAAACAGCTCTAATGACGGACAAAGAATCTGTCGAAGAATACTTGTCACGTGTATCCATTGTGGTACAAAAAATGTGGTCATATGGAGAAACAATGACCAATGAGCATGTGGTTGGAAAAGTTCTAAGAAGTCTCACAAGCAAATATGATCATGTTGTAGCGGCTATTGAAGAGTCAAAGGACATGGCAGATTACACCTTTGATGAACTCATGGGATCCTTGCAAGCTCATGAGGAGAGGCTCAATAGAAATGGTTAGAAGAAGGAAGAGAAGGCATTCCATGTGAAAGGAGAATCCTCAAACAAGGAAAAGACAGGGCAATTCAGTGGAAGAGGTAAAGGAAGAGCTGGCTAAAGAGGAAGGGGCCATGGAAGAGGACAAAATAAGGAAGGAAAAGAGCAATCATATAAAGGTCCACTCAAATGTTACTGGAAGAAGGAGGAGGATGAACAAAAGGGTGATCAAAAGTCCAATTTTGTGGAGAATGAGAAAAATTTGTTCTTAGCACAAAGTGCAGCTGGCAATGATGCAGGAGGTGGCGTGTGGTATATTGACAGTGGGTGCTCCAACCATATGTCAAGTGCCAAGTCTATGTTCAGAGAACTGAATGAATCTTTAAAGAGCAAGGTGAGGCTTGGAGATGGAAAACAACTTGAAGTGGAAGGAAGAGGCACGATTGCAATCAAAACTGAGCAAGGAAACACTAAGCTTTTATATGATGTGCAGTATGTGCCAAATTTGGCTCATAATTTGCTGAGTGTGGGTCAATTACTCTGTGGAAGCAATGTCTTCCAAGATTATTTTGATGATGCCAAAGAATCAAAAGTTAAGCAAGTTCCAAAGAATTAGGATTCAAAAAGCTTCAAGAATCAAGTTTCAAAGAATCAAGATTCAAGAACAATCAAGTTTCAAGATTCAATCAAGATTCAAGAATCAAGATTCAAGAACAATCAAGATCAAGATTCAAGAATCAAGAGAAGACTCAATCAAGATAAGTACTAAAAAAGTTTTTCAAAACATTGAGTAGCACAAGAATTTTTCACAAAATCTTTTACCAAAGAGTTTTACTCTCTGGTAATCGATTACCAGAAGGTAGTAATCGATTACCAGTAGCCAGCATTATTTTCAAAACTGATTTACAAAGCTGTAATTGATTACCATGAGCATGTAATCGATTACCAATGTTTAAAACGTTAGATTTCAAATTTCAAGAGTCATAACTAGTGAAAAAACATTTTCAAATAATTTTTAACTTGTGTAATCAATTACACAATACTTGTAATCGATTACCAGTGTTTCTAAATGTTTTGATTTTCAAATTTAAACATGAAGAGTCACATCTGTTGATGTATAATCGATTACACCTTGATGATAATCGATTACTAGTGACTGATTTCGAAAAATAAATTATCAAAAGTCACAATTCTTAAGGTGACTTGTTTTTGAAGATTTTTCAAAAGTCACAACCTTTAAGTAACTAGTTTTCAAAAGAGTCACAACTTTTAAAGTGACTAGTTTTTCAAAAGAGTCACAAACTTTAACTTCAGTCATCAAATGATTATAAATATGTGACCATGACACGAATTTCAGATACAAAACTAAGACTGATTCCTTTCATGATTAACAGATTTCTTTCATAGAGTTTTTGTTCAATACTTTCTCTTCCAAGAAAAGTTCAATGTTCAAAAACTTGTGCTACTCTTCTTCTTCATTCACTTCTTTCTCTTGCCAAAAGATTCAAATGGCTAACCACCTGAGAATTCTTTTGTTTCTTCCCTTCTTCCTCTTGACAAAAGATTTCAAAGGACTAACCGCCTGAGATATCTTTTTTCCTTTCCCTTTATACAAAAGATTTCAAAGGACTAACCGCCTGAGATATCTTTTGTATCCCCCTCACAGAGAATTCAAGGGACTAACCGCCTAAGAATTCTTTGTCCTAACACATTAGAGGGTACATCCTTTGTGATACAAGTAGAGGGTACATCTACTTGGATTGTTATACTGAGAACAAGAGAGGGTATATCTCTTGTGGATCAGTTCAAGTGGAGGGTACATCCACTTGGTTGTTCAAAGAGAATAAGGGAGGGTACATCCCTTGTGGATCTTTGGCTTGTAAAGGATTTTACAAGGTTGAAAGAAATCTCAAGAACTGTTGGTTGCTTGGGGACTGGATGTAGGCACGGGTTGTTGTCGAACTAGTATAAATCTTGTGTTTGTCTTCTTCTTCCCTACACTCTTTAATTTCCGCTGTGTACTTTTAATTGTCGCTTTTACTTTTGGTTAAGTTATTGTTTCTGTTCTTTACTTTCTTAACTTAGTAGTAAAAACCTAGTTGAATCTAGTAACATTAAGAAGGATAATTTTTTAATTAGTCAAGACACATTAATAACTAATTCAACCCCCTTTCTTAATTATTCCGAGGCCACTTGATCCAACATACTCAATTCTGGATATTCAGTACTGTTTGAGAATGATTTCTATTTGATCTGTGATAAGAAATCCAAAGAAGTTGTAGTAAAGATTGTTATGGGGAGAAACAGAATGTTCCCTCTTGATTTATCTAGCAATGTAAGCAAAGCACTGACAGTTAAAGAAGATGATGATGGCAAGCTATGGCATCTGAGGTATGGTCATTTGAATATGTAGGGACTGAAGCTTCTGAGTTCCAAAGACATGGTGCAAGGGATGCCTAAAATTGGTGAGCTTGAGTTGTGTGAAGGATGCTTATATAGAAAGTAGTCAAAAGGATCATTTCCTAGTGGCAGAGCTTGGAGAGCAAGTGAAAGTTTGAAGTTGCTGCATGTTGATCTCTGTGGACCAATGCAAACAGTTTCTCTTGGTGGAAGTAAGTATTTCTTGCTCATAACTGATGACTACAACAGAATGAGTTGGGTCTACTTTCTAAAGGCTAAGTCTGAAGCCTTTGAAAACTTCAAGATTTTTAAGGCTATTGTTGATAAACAATTTGGTTTATGTAAGAAAGCCTTAAGAACAGGTCATGGTGGTGAATTTTTGTCAAATGAATTCATCACATTTTGTGAGGAGCAAGGAATAAGAAGAGAATTGATTTCACCATATACTCTAGAGCAAAACGGAGTAACTGAGAGAAAGAACAGGACTGTTGTAGAGATGGCAAGAAGTATGCTCAAAGCTAGAGGTGTACCAAACAACTTCTGGTGTGAAGTTGTAGCTACTGTAGTGTACATCCTCAATGTCTCTCCTACAAAGGCAGTCATTAACATGACACCATTTGAAGCATGGAGAGTAAAAAAACCATCTGTAAGTCATTTAAGAGTTTTTGGTTGTACAACTTATTCTTTGGTTGATTTGAGATCTAAACTAGATGATAAATCTGTGAAATGTGTATTCATTGGCTATGCTGCTTAATCCAAGGCATATAGATTGTATAACCCTCGTACTGGCAAAATTATGGTCAGTAGGAACGTTGTGTTTGATGAGAATGCAGGCTGAAATTGGGAGCAAAGAGAAAGTTGTGACAGTATTCAGCAGAAAACAGTTGGGATTGATAGTTCAGGGGAGGACTTAATTGTGCCAACAAATGATCAGCAGTCTCTAAGTCCTCCTACAACACCATCATCTTCAAATCGCAGCTCATCATCTTTTTCAAGTCCTTCATCATCAAGTTCATTGAATGATTCTGCACCAAAAAGATACAAGACTCTTGCTGACTTGTATGCAAACTATGACTTTGCACTGATGGCAGCAGATCCAACCAGTTTTGATGAAGCTAAAGATGAAGTTGAATGGCAAGATGTTATGAAGGAGGAAATCAAGTCCATTCAAAAGAATGGGACTTGGAAATTGGTTGATCTTCTTGAAGAGAAGATTGTTATTGGACTTAAGTGGGTATTCAGAACTAAGTTCAATACAGATGAGAGTATTCAGAAGCACAAAGCTAGGTTGGTGGCAAAAGGGTATGCACAACAAGAAGGAATCAATTTTGAGGAGACATTCTCACCAGTGGCAAGATTTGAAACTGTGAGAGTGGTATTAGCTTTGGTTGCTCAATGGAAATTAGATGTGTTTCAGCTGGATGTAAAATCTGCATTTCTCAATAGAGACTTACAAGAAAACGTTTTTGTTAAGCAACCACTCGGCTTTGTCAAAGATGGTGAAGAAGGCAAGGTTTACAAGCTGCAAAAGGCACTTTATGGACTGAAACAGGCTCCAAGAGCCTGATACACCAAGATTGACTCATTCTTTCTTCAAAATCAGTTTGAGAGAAGTGAGAATGAACCAACTCTCTATGTGAAAAAGGAAAGCTTGAATGGATTCATTGTTGTCTGTCTTTATGTCGACGACATCATCTACTTTAGCTGCTCTCAAAAGCTGCTAAATGAGTTCAAAGCATCAATGATGAAGCAATTTGAGATGACAGACTTGGGACTGCTTCAGTATTTCTTAGGTCTAGAAGTAAAGCAAGGAGAAGATGGAATATTTTTGTGCTAGAGGAAGTATGCAGAGGATTTGCTGAAGAAATTTTCAATGAAAAAATGTGAAACTGTCAAAACTCCTATGAATCCTAATGAGAAGCTGCAGAAGGAGGATGGCACAGGAAAAATTGATGAAAAGTTGTTCAGAAGTCTTGTAGAAGGTCTGAATTATCTTACTCACACACGTCCTAACATTGCTCATAGTGCAAGTGTGGTATCCAGATACATGCGCTCTCCAACAAGCAACAACTAGGTACAGCAAAAAGGATTCTGAAGTATGTTGCAGGATCAACTCGTTTTGGAATCTTGTATGAACATGTAAGTGAATTCAAGGTAGTTGGCTACACAGACAATGACTGGGCAGGCAGTTTGGATGACAGGAAAAGTACATCAGGGTCAGTTTTAAGTTTTGGCTTAAGAGCTATCACTTGGAGCTCAAAGAAGCAGGATATTGTGGCTCTGTCATCATCTGAAGCAGAATATGTAGTTGCTGGTGCAACAACAAGACAAGTTGTTTGACTTAGAAAGTTGTTGAAAGATTTATGTTGTGAGCAGGAAGAAGCAACTGAGATATGGTGTGATAACAGGTCTACGATTGCTATGACAAGAAACCCAGCGTTTCACGCAAGAACCAAGCATATTGAAGTTTAGCATCACTTCATAAGGAAGCTTGTGTCAGAGGAAACAATCGCTCTAAGATTCTGCCGCACAAACGTCCAAAATGCAGATCTGTTTACCAAGGCTTTAGCTCAAGCCAAACATCAGTTATTTATGGAGAAAATTGGTATGTATGAGCTTGAATTAAGGGGAGGAGTTGCAACATAATTCAAGCTCATATGTACACGTGAGAAGCTGAGTAAAAGTCAGAGAAAATTAGCTACTTTGTTGGAAGACTTTGTCAAAAGTTTGTTGTTGGTTTTTTGGTTATTTGTTAGGAGCAAATTTGAGTTTCTGTTTTTAAGTTATTTTAGCACCACTAACATAGGATTGTTAGACGTGGTTAGTGGAGATTGTTAGCCAAGTTTTTTAGTATTTAAACATTGTATTGTTCAACTTTTTAATCAAGAAGAAAGTTCAGCTCTCTCTAATTATTCTGTCATTTAGTTTTGTGATCTTCTTCCTCTAAAATCTAACATAAACAACAAAAGGTTTGAAAGTTACACAAAAATGGGGAAAACTACTCAAAAGGATCTGCTGAGGTTAAGGGAACATGAAAATGTGGAAGCAATGTTTACCAAGTTTATTTTGATGATGCCAAAGACTCAAGTAAAGAATCAAGAATCAAGCAAGTTTCAAGAATCAAAGAGTCATTCAATCAAAGCAAGTTTCAAGAATCAAGATTAAAGTGAAGACTCAAGAGAAGACTCAATTAAGATAAGTATTAAAAGAGTTTTTCAAAATATTGAATAGCACAATTCTGTTCAAGAGAATTTTTCAAAAAGAAAAAATCTTTTACCAAAGAGTTTTACTCTCTAGTAATCGATTACCAGAAATCAGTAATTGATTACCAGTAGCCAACATTCTTTTCAAACTGATTTACAAAGCTGTAATCGATTACCATAAGCATGTAATCGATTACCAATGTTTTAAAACATTAGATTTCAAATTTCAAGAGTCACAACTTGTGATAAAACATTTTCAAATCATTTCAAACTTGTGTAATCGATTACACAATACTTGTAATCGATTACCAGTGTTTCTAAACGTTGTTTTTCAAATTTAAACATGAAGAGTCACATCTATTGATGTGTAATCGATTACACTACAATGGTAATTGATTACTAGTGATTTATTTTGAAAATTAAATTACCAAAAGTCACAATTCTTAAAGTCACTAGTTTCTGAAGATTTTTCAAAAGTCACAACCTTTAAAGTGACTAGTTTTCAAAAGAGTCACAACTTTTAAAGTTAGTTTTCACAAGAGTCACAACTTTTAAAAAGTGACTAGTTTTGAAGAAATTGCCAAGAGTCATAAACTTTTAACTTGAGTCATCAAATGACTATAAATATGTGACCATGACACGAATTTTAAAGAGACAACTTTCATATTTCTTTCATTCATTCAAAGCATTCTTCTAAGAGTTTTTCTTCAAAACTTTCTTTATTCAAGAAAAGTTCATTGGCCAAAAACTTGTGATATTCTTCTTCTTCATTCCTTCTCTCTCTTGCCAAAAGATTCAAAGGACTAACCGCCTGAGAATTCTTTTGTTTCTTCCTTCTCCTTCTTGCCAAAAGATTCAAAGGACTAACCGCTTGAGAATTCTTTTGTTTCTTCCTTCTCCTTCTTGCCAAAAGATTCAAAGGACTAATCGCCTAAGAATTCTTTTGATTCTTCCTTTTCCCTTTAAACAAAAGATTTCAAAGGATTAACCGCCTGAGATATCTTTTGTTTCCCCTTACAAAGATTCAAGGAACTAACCGCCTAATAATTCTTTGTCTTAACACATTGGAGGGTACATCCTTTGTGGTACAAGTAGAGCGTACATCTATTTGGGTTGTAATACTGAGAACAAGAGAGGGTACATCTCTTGTGGATCAGTTCAAGTGGAGGGTACATCTACTTGGTTGTTCAAAGAGAACAAGGGAGGGTACATCCCTTGTGGATCTTTGCTTGTAAAGGATTTTACAAGGTTATTGGAAATCTCAAGAACCAATGGTTGCTTGGAGACTGGACGTAGGCACGGGTTGTGGCCGAACCAGTATAAATCTTGTGTTTGTCTTCTTCTTCCCTACACTCTTTATATTTCCGCTGTGTACTTTTTATTTCCGCTTTACTTTTGTCTAAGTTATTGTTTCTGTTCTTTACTTTCTCATAACTTAGTAGTAAGGCATAATTGAATCTAGTAACATTAAGAAGGATAATTTTTTAATTAGTCAAGATACGCTCATAATTAATTCAACTCCCACTTCTTAATTATTCCAAGGCCACTTGATCCAACAAGTGGTATCAGAGTAGGTATCTTGAGAAAAGTTTCACAACTTTAAGATTCATGGCCTCCTCAAATTCTTTGTTTCCCGAAGGAAACTCCATCCATAGGCCACCCATCTTTAATGGTGAGGGTTACCACTACTGGAAAACTCGAATGCAAATATTTATGGAAGCCATAGACTACAACATTTGGGAAGCCATAGAAATAGGACCTTATGTTCCCTCCATAATAGATGGAAGCACATCAACAGGCACAAAAATAGAAAAACCTAGAGATAAATGGTCTGAAGAAGATAGAAGAAGAGTTCAATATAATCTTAAATCCAAAAACATTATTACTTCTGCCCTAGGAATAGATGAATATTTTAGAATCTCAAACTGTACAAGTGCTAAGGAGATGTGGGACACACTTCAACTCACACATGAATGCACAACTGATGTTAAGAGATCTAGGATTAATACACTAACCCATGAATATGAACTCTTTAGGATGAACACAAATGAGAACATTCAAAGCATGCATAAAAGATTCACACACATAGTTAATCACCTTGCCTCCTTAGGAAAAATCTTTCCTAATGAAGATTTAATTAATAAATTTTTTAGAGGCTTAAGTAGGGAATGGCAGCCCAAGGTAACTGCCATTTCTGAAAGTAAAGATCTTTATTCTATATCTCTTTCCACTCTTTTTGGCAAATTACAGGAACATGAGATAGAACTCCAACAACTAAATCAAAATGAAGAAACCGACAAGAGGAAACAAAGCATAGCACTCAAAGCCTCCTCCTCAATACAAGAAGAAGAAGATGATGAAGAATCAGAAGATGAAGAATGTAGAAGCAAAGCTTCATGGTGAATCAAAGGTGTTTTTATGATAACAATGATGATAACAAAAGATGATGACAAAGGTGATGACAAAAAGCTCAAAGATCAATCAAAGAACAACTCAAGTGAATCAAAGATCAATCAAAGAACAACTCAAGTAAATCAAGAAGAATTCAATACTCAAGAAGAAAGTTAAGAGTCAAGAATCAAGATTCAAGGTTCAAGATCTCAAAAATCAAGATCAAGATTCAAGAATCAAGAGAAGGCTTAATCAAGATAAGTATGAAAAGGTTTTTCTCAAAAATTGAATAGCACATGGTTTTTCTCAAAACATGTTTACCAAAGAGTTTTTACTCTCTGGTAATCGATTACCAGATTTTTGTAATCGATTACCAGTAGCAAAATGGATTTGAAAAAGTTTTCAAATTGAATTTACAACGTTCCAATTAATTTCAAAAAGTTGTAATCGATTACAATGTTTTGGTAATCGATTACCAGTGCCTTTGAACGTTGAAATTCAAATTCAAATGTGAAGAGTCACATCCTTTCACACAAAAGCTTTGTGTAATCGATTACACTAATTTGGTAATCGATTACCAGTGTTTGTTTCTGAATAAATCAAAAGATGTAACTCTTCAAAAGGTTTTTGACATTTTCAAATTAGTTTTATGTTTTTCTAAAAGTTATAACTCTTCTAAATGGTCCTCTTGGCCAGACATGAAGAGTCTATAAAAGCAAGGCTTTGATTTGCTTTTCAATACACTTTTACACTTTTACATTCAGTCAATCAATCCTTTACAAGCCTTGAATCTCTTTGAACTTCTTCTTCTTCTTTGTACCAAAAACTTTCTGAAGTTTTCTGGTTTTCTAAACCTTAAAAACTTGTGCTATTCATCCTCTTCATTCTCTTCTCCCTTTGCCAAAAAGAATTCGCCAAGGACTAACCGCCTGAATTCTTTTTGTGTCTCTCTTCTCCCTTTTCCAAAAGAACAAAGGACTAACCACCTGAATTCTTTTGTGTCTCCCTTCTCCCTTGTCAAAGAATTCAAAATGACATAGTCTAAGAATTCTTTTGATTCTTCCCATTCCCTTATACAAAAGTGTTCAAAGAACTAACCGCCTGAGAATTCTTTTGTATCCCCATTCACAAAGTATCAAAGGTTTAACAGCCTGAGATCTTTATCTTAACACATTGGAGGGTACATCCTTTGTGGTACAAGTAGAGGGTACATCTACTTGGGTTTGACTGAGAACAAGAGAGGGTACATCTCTTGTGGATCAGTTCTAGTGGAGGGTACATCCACTAGGTTGAAAGAGAACAAGGGAGGGTACATCCCTTGTGGATCTTTGCTTGTAAAAGGATTTTTACAAGGTTGAAAGAAATCTCAAGGACCGCAGGTCGCTTAGGAACTGGATGTAGGCACGGGTTGTTGCCGAACCAGTATAAAAACTCTTGTGTGTTTGTTTTCTTCTTCCCCACTCTTTTACTTTCCGCTGTGCATTTAATTTCCGCTTTTACTTTCTGTTAAGTTTCTCTTCTACTCCATATTCTCTTAACAACATAAGTAAAATCCTTAGAAGAGTAAATTTTTTAATTAGTAAAGGTTTAGGAATAATTAATTCAACTCCTCCTTCTTAATTATTCTGAGGCCACTCGATCCAACAAAGAAGACTTCTCACTCTTTGTGAAAAAGTTTCACAAATTTGTCAAGAAGAGAAGAATCGAGAGGCATCAAAATTTCAACCATGGAAAAAGATTCCAAGAAGACTCTCCAACTCTTAGATGCTACAAGTGCAACCAACTTGGTCACATCAAAGCAAATTGCCCCTCAAACGAGCAATGGCCTGAGAAGAATGAGAAGAAAAGTCATGAAGAAAGAAGATCCAAGAAGGCGTATATTGCATGGGATGACAATGACTCATCTGATGGTTTAGAGAAGGAGATTAACCTTCTATCCAAGGACTATGAGAGTGATGAGGACATCTCTCAAGAAGACTAAGCAAAAAGCAAAAGTTTGACTTCTATCTTTGAAGATCTAGGCACTTAAATCATGAAAAAGGTAACATCAAAACCATTCTCTTTAAAATTAAGTTGGTTGAAAGTTTCTTCTCAATTAACTTGTTATATGATGACTAACAAAATTTTATTTGTTTGTCTTGATTGATTGTTATTATTAGTATGTGCTTATATATTTGATTGAATTATTTTCTTTCTCAAAGCATGGAGTTTTTTTTTTTTTTTAAATGTTTCATAATGTCTGTGTTCTATATCCTTCAATCCTTGTGTGATTCTTGTTTGATATATTTGAATATACATGATTAATTGAATTTATCTTTGATGATTATGTTTGAAATAATTATGCATAATTTGACATGATTGAATTTTTGTTAGAATTATATTGGTATGCAAAATAGTTGAATTAAGTAAAGAATTACCATGATATGTGTTGATAAGTTTTACTTAGATTTTTAAGGGTTAGTTCTCTGGTAATTGATTACCACTGAGTGTAATCGATTACAGTAGAACAAACTTCTTGTAATCGATTACAGTCTACATGTAATCGATTACATGTAAAGTTTTAGTTCTGGTAATCGATTACAGGATCTATGCAATCGATTACAGCGCATCTCCCTCTATAAATTCAAAACTTCAGAAATGCAACCATTCGCGATTTCTTCTTCGCGACAAACCCTTTCCTCCAAAATTTCAAAATCACATAACTTCCTCATTTCTCAACCAAATCACATCCCACAAAGTCCAAAATTCATCATTTTTCATTCTCTTTCATCTCCCCTGATCAAAACTTCCAAAAAATCCTTCAAATGGCAAAACCATCAAAGAAGTGAAAGGGCATTTCGACTTCATCCGCAGTCATCGGAACTCGAAGCCACAGAGCATCCAAAGCATAGACAACTCAAATTCCTCCCTCCATATCATCTCCTACGTTGTTTTCCTCGGAAGAACAACGTATCCGGTACAATTCCCTTTTCTCTTCTCGTTTCATTATCGACCCTAAGTTTATAGACTTATCCTTCTTTGATGATGAAGTGTTTGATTGTTTTCAATCATTTCAAAATTCTGGTTTAATTCAATTTATCTCCATGAAACTTCCTTTTTATCCTGAATTAGTTAGAGCTTTTTATTCTAACTTGGAAATTCAAGAAGATTCCTTGATTTCCGAAGTATATGGGATTAAGATGGTCATAGACCAGTCCCTTCTCTTTAAACTAACTCAATTATCCTGTGACGGTGTACCGTTTGAGGGTACACTTGATGATGAGTGGAAGTTCGATTTCTCTGTTTCTGATGCCTGCCAGATGGTTTGCACCAACCAAGCGGATATGACCAGAAGGCTTCTTGCCGGTTCATTGGCATTCGAATGCCGCATCATGCACTACTTGATTGTGCACATCCTAGTCCCTAGATCATCCAACCTTGCATAAGTTTCTGAGGAAGATTTGATAATTAGGTGGGTTTTCTTAACCGGTGTCAAATCGACTGGGCCCATCTTGTGAGATATCGCATGCATAAGGCTTTGCGATCAAATGATCCTCTTCCATATCCTTATTTGATCACCTTGTTCTTACAACATTTTAATGTCCCTCTTGACTCTGAACCTTTTGTTAAAGTCAAGAGATCTTTCTCTATCGGTGCGAATGTGGTCTCTTCTTTTGGATACCGCAAAGAGAAGGATGGTTCTTGGGTGAAGAAAGACGCACCAGCATAGGCCGCAGAAGACTGTTCTCCATCACCACTTCCTCAGAGAGATGATTCTTCATCTCTTATGCACAACATTCTTGACAGATTGGATGGACTCCACACCTTCATTGGTGAGCGTTTTGATTCGTTGGACAGCCGCATTGATGCCATTGATGCACGGTTTGCAGGAATGGATACTCACATCACTCAGCTTGAGGAGGATATGAGTTATGTTCGTCAGTGCTTCGACCTTCCACCACCATCTTCATAGATTTAGATTATTATTATATTTTATTTTAAGTCGTGTATTTGGCTATGTTTTATGACATTATTCTCTGAACATTGGGTTTGCTTTTACTATTTTCTACTTGGTTAATTATGACTGAACATGGTAATTATATTTATTTGCTCTTAGTTGTTTATAAGTATGTGTTTTTTTACTTAGTTATTTCGATGATATATGACCAGTGATATGTATCTAAACTTTATGATATTCAAATTATGCTTTGTGTATGTTTTAAAATTATTTATGTATGATTTTATTTTACGCACTTTGGCTTTTTGATGTTGCCAAAGGGGGAGAGAAAATGGGTATTTTAGAAATCAAGATATTATATTTTCAAAGCTTTAAAATTAAGCATAAATTCAAAAAGAAAGGGGGAGAAAGAGATAAGTGAATGATAGAACAAAACTTGTATGTATTCTCTTGATTTCAGGATTGTCATCATCAAAAAGGGGGAGATTGTGGAAGCAATGCTTTCCAAGTTTATTTTGATGATGCCAAAGACTCAAGTCAAGAATCAAGAGTCAAGCAAGTTTCAAGAATCAAAGAGTCGTTCAATCAAAGCAAGTTTCAAGAATCAAAGTCGTTCAATCAAAGCAAGTTTCAAGAATCAAGATTAAAGTGAAGATTCAAGAGAAGACTCAATTAAGACAAGTATTAAAAGAGTTTTTCAAAATATTGAATAGCACAATTTTGTTCAAGAGAATTTTTCAAAAAGAAAAAAATCTTTTACCAAAGAGTTTTACTCTCTAGTAATCGATTACCAGAAATCAGTAATTGATTACCAGTAGCCAACATTCTTTTCAAACTGATTTACAAAGCTGTAATCAATTATCATAAGCATGTAATCGATTACCGATGTTTGAAAATGTTAGATTTCAAATTTCAAGAGTCACAACTTGTGATAAAACATTTTCAAATCATTTCAAACTTGTGTAATCGATTATACAATACTTGTAATCGATTACCAGTGTTTCTAAACGTTGTTTTTCAAATTTAAACATGAAAAGTCACATTTGTTGATGTGTAATCAATTACACTACAATGGTAATCAATTACCAGTGACTTAGTTTGAAAATTAAATAACCAAAAGTCACAATTCTGAAAGTGACTAGTTTCTGAAGATTTTTCAAAAGTCACAACCTTTAAAGTGACTAGTTTTCAAAAGAGTCACAACTTTTAAAGTGACTAATTTTCAAAAGAGTCACAACTTTTAAAAAGTGACTAGTTTTGAAGAAATCGCGAAGAGTCATAAACTTTTAACTTGAGTTATCAAATGACTATAAATATGTGACCATGGCACGAATTTTAAAGAGACAACTTTCAGATTTCTTTCATTCATTCAAAGCATTCTTCTAAGAGTTTTTGTTCAAAACTTTCTTTATTCAAGAAAAGTTCATTGGCCAAAAACTTGTGCTATTCTTCTTCTTCATTCCTTCTCTCTCTTGCCAAAAGATTCAAAGGACTAACTGCCTGAGATATCTTTTGTTTCCCCTTACAAAGATTCAAGAGACTAACCGCCTAATAATTCTTTGTCTTAACACATTGGAGGGTACATCCTTTGTGGTACAAGTAGAGCGTACATCTACTTGGATTGTAATACTGAGAACAAGAGAGGGTACATCTCTTGTGGATCAGTTCAAGTGGAGGGTCATCCACTTGGTTGTTCAAAGAGAACAAGGGAGGGTACATCCCTTGTGGATCTTTGCTTGTAAAGGATTTTACAAGGTTATTGGAAATCTCAAGAACCCGTGGTTGCTTGGAGATTGGACGTTGGCACGGGTTGAGGCCGAACCAGTATAAATATTGTGTTTGTCTTCTTCTTCCCTACACTCTTTATCTTTCCGTTGTGTACTTTTTATTTCCGCTTTACTTTTGTCTAAGTTATCGTTTCTGTTCTTTACTTTCTCATAATTTAGTAGTAAAGCCTAATTGAATCTAGTAACATTAAGAAGGATAATTTTTTAATTAGTCAAGACACGTTCATAATTAATTCAACTCCCCCTTCTTAATTATTCTGAGGCCACTTAATCCAACAGAAAATAATTGTGATGGGAATGTGCCAACACCAAACATGTTTGATGCTCAACAGGATTTGGAAAGGTTAATGGGCAAGCTTGTGGATCCTAAGGCTAAAGCAAAACACAATAAAGACTACAAGACTCAATGTATTGATGCAGTAAAGAGAAGTGCTATAGAATTGGGACATTTATGAAGCCTAAATATCATGCCATCATATTTAAAAGACACGGGCCAAAGGCTATTGGGTGTGCACATGTTGGACCATAAGCAAGTGAAACATCGAAAGTGGGAAGTAGGGGAATGTACAAAATTGGGTGAGATATATAAGGGGCTCGATGGGATACATTAGACATGGGGTATTGTTAGGAATTTTCTTGCTTTGGATATTGTTAAGAATTTTCTTGCTTTGGATAAGGATATGTAGGGGAAAGCTTTGATTGTTTTGTAGCTAAGGAAAAAGTTTTAACATGGATTTCAAATATTGCACAGGAGTATTACATAGGATTTGCTTTGGTGACTTTTTAAAGCTATATCTTTTTTGGGGGTTGTTATCTTGGTACATTAATTATACTATGCAATTGAAGGGAATTATGAGTATGTTATTCTCCTTTTGTATAAAGGGATAGGTAACCCTTCTACCTAGCTTTTTTAATGAAAGTTTTTTTTATTTGCTGATAAAAAAAAAACTATGATCAATATAGTGACGGTCTCATTTTTATAAGTGATATTTTCATTTCTTTTCTTTTCTTTTTTAGTTTTAGTTATGGAGTAGGATCATTCCAATATACAAAGTTTGAGATTGACAAACCCCATAATTAACCAAAAAATGAGTAACACTGTTAGCTTCCCTACTAACATAAGATAGAAATAAAGCCCAATCATAATTAACATACTCGAGGACCATGCACACAAAAGCAACATGTTGATGATAAAGGAGGACAATCCCTGGACTCCATAATATTAAAATGTTGGAATTATCCATCAGGCACCATACTTGCCAATATCCTTGCTCCTAAGCTATACACAAACCACTATATCCCTATATGTGATTATATTAAATATATTGAAACTAATATATATATATATATATAAACAAAAAAATCAACCAAAATATGTTTTAAAATTTTTATTTATACAAATTTTGTACATAATGTTCTAAAATTCAATAAAACAAGCTTCCAAAATTAAGTTTCGACAATGTATGTAAGTGCATTCCAGAAAAAAAAAATTGAATTCATAATTTATTTTGGTTCAAATTTGAATTTTCATATTAAACTTAATATAATTCAAATTGTCATGTATTAAAATTCAACCAAAATATGTTCTAAAATTTCAAAATATCATATTAATCTTAATAGAATTTTTTTTGTCGATCTTAGTAGTTTTATTAATCTTAAATTCAAATAAGGTGAGTCAAATATATATAAAAGTGACTATAATTTGAAAAGTAAAAATTTATTTTTTGAATTCTATAATTTAAATTTCTCAGTATGCTTCGTGATATTACCGAAATAAACATTTATGTCATGTTTGAAAAGTAAAAACATATTTTTTGAATTCTATAATTTAAATTTCCCAGTATGGCTTTTTGATTTTACCGAACTAAACATTTATATCATGTTAATGTGTATATATATATATATTTTAAATTTCAACTTTAACTACACATTCAATAATCAGTCAAATTTAAAAGTTAACAAATAAAATAATTTCTTCATTAAGAAAACTTAAATAATTAGTAATAAGCCATCTTAGCTCAGCTGGTAGAGCGCGTGGCTTTTAACCACGTGGTCGTGGGTTCGATTCCCACAGATGGCGTTTAACAAATAATTTTTATTTAAAAATCATTAGGCTGCTTACTATATAAATATATAATAGGTAACCTTTGAATGCTCATTTTCTTACCCTCGTAAGGTTCCACAGTACAATTAAAACGATAAATTCAATATGTACCTTTATGGCTAACTGAACTTTTTGTAAATAATTCTTAATTAGTCAGTATTTTATGTATTAAAATTAAATCAAGAGTAAAATATATTTGATAAAAAATTTAATTTTGCAAATAATTAAATTTAAAACAAAAATTGAAACCTTTATTATAAAATATTTAGTTTAAGAAAATTTAAAATTAGAGAAAAATATTGAATTAAAAATATTTAATAACTAGAATTTTTAGAAATATAAAAGCTAACTTACATAAGAATGGAATCATACAAATTAAAAAGAACAAGGATAACATAATATTCCTTTTTAATAGAGTTTAATTTTTAACATAGTGTGTAAAAAAAATATTAACTAATTAAAAATTATCCTAAGTATAACTTTTAAAATAGTCGTTATATATTTACCAAAACAATAATTGTTATATAAAAGTAAACAAATTATCATACATATATGATAATCTGTGATGACTAATGATATATCTACAAATTTTCCTCTTACTTTAAAAGAAAGTATTAAATAAAAAAATAATTATGTTTAATGTCTTGAAAATATAAAACTCATTTAAACTTATTACAGCCTTATAAGATGAAGTAGAAAGATTAATAAGAGGACTTACGTCTTATTTGGTATAGATGAGGGATATTTAAACAAAGATCGTGAGTTCCTCTGGTTAGAAATTCTTCTCCAAATCTATGAAGAAAAGGAAGGAAATAAACAATTAATATATTTCAACTTTACGATTTTATGTTTGTTTCTGTCGCTCAAAAACATGTTTATAGTTAAGGATAAAAAAGTAAATTTATTTATAATCTATTTTTTCCCTTTCCAACTAAACAATCTTATCTCTATTTCTATTCTATTTCTTTTACATTTCTCTTAAACGAAATAATTTTTATTTCTATTCTATTTCTTACTTATTTTTCTTTTCTCACTACTTATTTTCTCTTCTTATATTTCTTTTTCCTCTACCAAATGAAAAATTATTAAATAATCCCAAATCATCATTCGATTCATAGTCTCTATCAATCTCTATATGTAATCAAGTACTGTAATTATTTTCTCTTAAATTTAAATATTTTAATAATATCATAGAGAAATTGATTAAGACTATAAACAAGTGATTATTTAGGATCACCTAATAAATTATCCTATCAAATAAATTGGTAGAGTTATTCACTTGTAATTAAAATATAAAAGCTTTATAATTTATATTATTAGTATATTCTAATTAAATTCTTTTTTATATAAACTCTTCATTATATAAAATGGATAAATATAACGTGTTTGAATTGGAGGCCAACAAAACAAATAGGTCAAGAGTATTCCATTCAAGATCTCTTCAAGCAACTTTCCAGTTTGAGGACCAAAGGCAAGAATTCTAGTAAACTTTACGTCATACTGACTTGGATTGCCACTTTAAGATTTGTTGTGCACTTGTGCATGAACCTTTAAGGGTCGAGACGAGAACTTCAAGTTCAACCCTCAAATAACATTAACAAATTAAAGCTCAATTTTATATGATAAAATAAATAGTTAAACACTAATTTATCACTTTTTAAAAAATGGCTCTTTGTCACCGTCTCTTGAAGATCTTTGTGACAAGAAAGAAAATTCATGTGATTCATGTGAAACCAGTTGAAGAAGGAAGCGGTGCATGAATGAAAGTGGAGGGGACAAAGGGAAAAGAGAATAACATGATAGCCGCAAAAATTGACGTGTGAGCCGAAAGCAAAAATCACGTAGCATTCATTTTCATTTTTCAGCAATCAACTGATTCTCGTAGATAGATAGGCCATGGTTATTAATTATTGCACTTGCGAAGTTTCATGTCGCATAGTGCCCTCAATCCCACGCTTGCATATGCTATGCTTCAAACTTCAAACTTTTCGGAGTTCAACGGGGGAGGTGGTTTCAGTTGCCACTATCAAGCTCCATGTTAGTCAATAATATTCTCTTGCACTTATCTTTGATTGCTCGGATTATTTAAAGGATCTCAAATATGACTTTATGAAAGTACTATTAACTATAATTAATTAGCACAAGCTCTTATTTTTCTTGTTATTCTCTCGGACTAGTTTGAATGGGGTCTAATATATATTTATGAATATCAAGTAAAAGGGATCAACACTCTGATTTGGTTAAGAAAAAACATTAGGAAAAAAATGAGAATGGAAAATAAAATAAAAAAAAAAACATGTCATTTAGATTATTATGCAAATAACTTAATTCCATGCCCTTGTACATCCGATCCGTTTCCAAACTTGACACTCCTACCATGTTTATAGTTTTCAACAATAATAGTACATATTCTGTTTGCCAAAAAAAGATTATTATGTAAATGAAAAAGAAATGTTTTTTCTTTATTTATTTAGAGGAGTGAAAGAATAAATAAAAATAGATATATTATAAATAATTACATTTTTTTCTTTTATCTTTTTGTGTATAATAATACTAATAATAATAATAATAATAATAATAATATTGAGATAACCCTCTATCATATAAACTACTCAAACATTAAAATTGAGTGTGTGGATTAACTGACAATAACATGTTACATGTTATTCTAACTTAATTAATAATCTTAAATTTAAATCTTAAATATTTTATTACGTTATATATACATTTAGATAAAAGAAAATCACTTTTCGCGATAGTCTCCATGACTCGAGTAGTATTGCCTATAGTGAAATATAGCTGTACCAATAACTACTCAAACCCAGCTAGAAACATTCCGAGGGCTTTTTTTTTTCTTTTTTCTTTTCCTTTTTACTAGTTGATATTGTACTGATTTAGCTTCAATTATATGATACTTTTTTACATGTGCCATTTTAAAATTGAAAAGGAACGTGCCATTGAGATCCAATTGTGGTTTTCAGGCATGCGGCCACACTATTGCAGTACTATCCGTTCTTGACGGTGTAGCTTTAATTTTCTACAGAAACGGGAATTTATTTGGAAAATCACAAAAGTAAGAAGTTCATTGTTTTGAGACTACTGTTTTAGGCTTTTTTACAATGAAGGGATGTCATGTGCCCTTTGGTGCCGTACAAGAATCTCGGCAGTGGTGGGATGAAGAAATGTATCCTGTGGGTTCCACAAATATATCGTTTATTTCTTTTATTAATTAAATAAGTAACATCTTTAATTCTTTTTTTATATTTTTATTATTTTTTGTCTCATTTGTATCGAAGTATTAAATAAATAGAGGCCTTTTTTCAATATAATTTAAAAAATAAGTATTCACTGAAAAATTGCCCAAGTTATATTTTTTTTACATATATATCCACGTGCCTAAACTAATGAAATTAAGATAAATATCTAAATTCGTTTTGAATTTACTAGGAGCTGAGAGGTTGGTTTTTTAAAGATAAAAAAAATTAAAATTTTATTCTCGAATGTGTGAAAAGTATGATAAATTTTTCATACTATTAAGTATCTTTTGTTAATTCTAACAGTTGTTCCAGGTGACACCTCTTTTGATGACATGACAATTGTCATGTGTAAAAAATTTGAGTTTTCAATTTGATCTCTCAATTTAATTATTTATTGTTATTTTAATCCATAAACTTAAATACTTACTAATATTTTGGTTCTAAACGTAACACGTATTATCATTTTTTTCCCTTAACTTAACACATAATGTTATTTTGGTCCGAAATCTTCTACTCAAATCAAGTCATTATCTTACATGCTATTAATATGTGTAGAATATTATATCAATTAATTAATTAATCTATTTCATACAATAATATTAATGACAAAAAAAAATTTAAAAAACTTCACCATCACGGAAGGAAGAAGAATAAAAGTGTTAAAATCATTTTCTAAAGTACCTTTTTGATGAGACACGACGAGTAGAGATCTTGTCTCTATTTTTTTCAGTCTTTGTACACACATCATTGTTCAAGGGTTGAATATTAGAGGACATGATCTCATTATAAGTTAAAAATATAATAATAGTGATTTCAAATATAAAATATATTTTTGAATACTTGACAATTATTTTTCATTTTAATTTTCATCATAGTAAATAATTGTTATCACTGTAAACAAATCTCATTTATTATCGTTATGTTAATAATTTATATGTAGTGTGAGGCTTAATTAAAAATAGTGCTTTCATGGACCAAAATAATAGTGTGAAGTTAAGTTCAAGGACTGAAATGTTTGTAAGTAATTATGCTTAGAGACCAAAATGTTAGTAAGTAGTTAAGTTTAGGAACCAAATTAAAAAGTAATTTTTTTTACATGACAATCACATAGATGACACATGGAAACCATCAACTGTCACATCATCACCAATAGTGTTATATAGGCACGACTGTTTGAGTTATCAGAGAAAACTAACAGTATGACTAATTTATCGTACTTTTTACACATTTAGGGATAAAATTTTAATTTTTCATCTTTCAGATACCTAATTGTCAACACCTAACAAATTTAAGGATAAATTTGAGTATTTATTCAATGAAATTAACAAGTTTTTTTCCCTTTTGAGCTAGCTCGATCTAAGAACTAATCCTTCAAATCTACTTAGAAATGTTAGAAATACACTTTTCAACACACTATTTTTTGAACATACTATTTTTTATTAGTTCAAATTTATTGAAAATCACCAAATTTGTGACTCACTTTTATTTAATAAATTTCTCTCCTAATTTTGTATTACCTCTATTCCTATTTAATTTATATGAACAACTTTTTAAACTTATTTGTTCCTTTATATAAGACTCAATCCATATTGTCATATGCACTAATTATTTTTAGACTAAAAGTATCCATAATTAAATAAGAGAGAGATTATATTAACATGCATTTAGAAGAAAGAGAATCATTAATGATACTGGTATTTTTTTTAAAATGTATAAATTTAGGACAAATTTATTACTATAAATTAAATTAACTGTTGTTTATCTTAATCTTGGGGAATTAGGTAATTGGGTCTTATAAATATGAATATGTGTAGTAATTTTTAATAAATTTTAACTAATGAGAGAGAGTGAGTTAGAAAAAATATATTCCTAGCCCTCCTTGAATCTATTTCATCTATCACTTTTCCTCTAATCTAGATTTGATTTTCCTTTATCAAGGGAGAGGACAAGAAAGAAGATTTCAATTTCAAGTTCCTCATTGAAAAAATGAATACATGTATTGTTGCTTGAAAGACATGATGATCACTTTTGCTAACTTGATTCTCTTGGCTATTTTGACCTACACATCAACCAAGTTATGTGGTCCCATAAGCATTTTGTTACAAAATTGATGCCACAATAAAAAACATCAAATAGAGGACTAATAAGAACGAGGACTTCCACTATGGAATCCTCCATGGTCAAGAACTGAGAAAGATGCATGAAGAAGATGAGAGAAAAGATAGTTTGCAAAGAAAGTAACAGAAAATGATGAAGGATTCTCATTGATTATTTCAAGCTAAAGGTACAGGTTTTATAGTAATACAACACCAAGTAACTAACTAATTGTACCAACTAATCATAACAGATTAAGTTATAACTAACTAGCCGAACCCAACTAACATAAACTAATACTAACACGAGCTAAGATCCTTCCCTCAAGTTGAGGAATGGATATTGGACATTCCCAACTTGCACTGTAGAAAGTTGAATGCACCAGGTGGGAGAGCCTTTGTATAAATGTTAGCAAGTTGGTTAGCTGAGGAGATGGGAAGCAATTTGATGAGACCAGATAACAGACGCTCACACATAATGTGGTAGTCAATTTCAATACATTTTGTGCATTCATGAAACACATGGTTGACTGCAATGTGGAGAAAAAATCGATTGTCACAAAACAATAAAGCAAGACTAGTGAATCGAATGCCAAAATCCTTGAGTAAGTAGGTTATCCACTGCAATTCACATGTGGCACTAGCAAGAGCTTGATATTTAGCTTCAGAAAAGCTTCTGGATACAACTGTTTGCTTCTTAGATTTCTATGAAATGAGTGAGGATCCAAGATATACTGAGAAACTATTGATGGACTGATGAGTATCAATACATCCAACCCAATCAGAATCACTAAAAGCTTTCAATTGAAGTACACTATCAGAGGAAAAAAAATCCTAAGCCAGGTCCTTCTTTAATATATCTCAAAATACAAAATGTTGCTTGTTGGTGAGCAAATATAGGCCGAGACACGAATTGACTTAGATGCTAAACAAAAAAAGGTGATATCGATCAGGATAAGTGTTGGTAAGATAGATGAGTCTACCAATGAGCCTACAAAATGAAGAAGCATCTGACCCAAATAAGGGAGTGCCAAAAGTTTAATGTAGTCGAGTCCCATAGTCAATAGGTTTGGAGACAGGTTTAGAACCTAACATGTCAGCATTATGCAACACATCTAAAGCATACCTGCATTGACAGATATTAATACCATACTTTGGGCAACTTCAACGCTAAGAAATAATTTCAAGTCTCCAAGATCCATAATTTTGAACATATCATCTAATAACTTGGTGATACAAGTAATCTCAAGTATGTTATTTCTAGAAAGAACTATGCCATTAACATACACAAGTAAAGTAGTGAAAGATGTTCCTTGTTGTTTGGTAAACAAAGAACAATCAGAAATGGATCAATGATACCCATGTGAAGTCAGAAATGAGGATGATCTAGTGTACCATTGCTTGCTAGCTTGTTTGAGACCATATAATGATCTCTGAAGTTTATAGACTTAGCCCGGCTCGGAAGCATGCAGTCTTGGAGGAAGCACCATATACACTTCCTCATTTAAATCACCAAGCAAGATAGCATTGTTCACATCGAGTTGCTTGAGATGTTAATGATTAATTGTAGCAAGTGTGAGAAGCAATCTTACTGTAGTAATTTTATCAACATGTGAAAAGGTATCTAGATAATCTTGTCCCTCTATCTGAGTGTAACCCTTAGCAACAAGCTATGCCTTATATCGTTCAATGGAACCATTAACTCGAAGCTTCATTTTATAAATACATCTTCAACCAATTGCAAACTTGTTGGGAAGCAACTTAGTAAGTATCTAGGTATTGTTTCTCTCCTTAGTAGTAATTTCATCATGCATTGCTTGAATCCAATGATCAAACTTAGATGCTTTAGTGTAAGACTTAGGCTCAGTTTGAAAAGAGATTGACATAACAAAGTTGTGATAAGAATGAGATATTTTATCATACGACAAAACATATGATAAAGGGTATCGAATACCTAATTGATGAGTGGTAATAGCTGATGTATACTCGATGTGGAAGTCATTGAACTTCTCTAGCCTAAATTTCTGGCGCTTAAACCTGCAAAGAGAATGATTAAAGGGAACGATAGTAGAAGAGGATCTGGAATTATTAGGTGTAGGTTGATTAGGTGAAGCTAAGTAGGGGTGAGTTTGGGTGTAAATTAGGAGAAGACAAAGAAATATCTTTGTCATGGATTGGTTATGATGATGATATGGAAAACAATTTTCATAAAAAATGGCGTGTCTTGAAATTTATATGACTCAGGAATGAAAATTAAAGGTCACATATCCTTTTTTATGTGGTTTGAAACCATGGAAAATGCAAGGCAAAGCTCTTGGATCTAATTTCTTTCTATTAATTGTGAGGGTACTGGTGTAACACAAACAACCAAAGACTCTAAGCAAACTAATGTAATAAGACATTAGATAAGGCAATATGTTATCAAGAAAAAGTGTAGGCAAGTAATTGATGAGATTTGCAACATAAATAAAAGCATATGACCAGAAAATGGAAGGCAAATGGGACTGAAATAAAAGAGCTCGAGTAGCATTTAGCAAATGCTAATGTTTTCTCTCAACAATTCCATTTTGTTGGGGTGTTTTAACACATGAAGTTTGATGTACTATGCCAGTGGAAATATAGAATTGATGCATGATAATTCAACTCCATTATCTGATCGAATGGTTTTAACTTTAGTTTCAAATTGTCTTTCAACAAAAACAACAAATGGTTTCATTTGAGGTTGTGTTTTAGCTTTAGACACCATAGGAAAAACCCAAACATATCTAGTATGGTCATCTACAATGGTTAAGAAGTATTTGTGACCATGTAAAGAAGTCACAACACAAGGGCCCCAAATATTAACATGCAATAAATAGAAAGCAACAAAAGCATGAGATTAACTATTAGGAAAAACCAATTTTTTTTTTTTTTTGTTTAGGTTTGTGACAAGTGTCACATACAAATTTTTTATCAATAGTCAAAATGGGATAATGTTGCCTCATAACATGCAACCTGTCATGGGAAGGATGCCCTAGTTTAAAATTCCACAAGTCTATAAGCACTTTATTACAAGAAACAACAAAATTAGAAGCAACAATGATTGAGCTAACACCAGAATCAACTTTTGATTGTGGTCTGAATTTTATAGGCCATCTTCAACATCAATTGTACCAATCATCTTATGATTGGCTATATCCTAAATCAAACATTTGTCAGCACAAAAAAATAATTTGCAACTTAAAGAAGAAGCTAATTTGGAAATTGACATAAGGTTGAATGTGAAATTAGGTAAGGAAAGGACATTGGTGAGAATCAAGGAATCAATGAGTTGCATTGTTCCTGAATGAGTTGCCAAGGTTTGTTGTCCATTAGGTAATCGAACAATGATAGATGGAATCTTTTTGTAAGTTGTATATAAGTTCAAAGATGAAGCAACATGATCAGTCGCTCCTAAATCAAGGATCCAAGTCACCTGATCATGTTTGCTTATGGCGCAAGCAAAAGGTAAAACATTACCTATGGTGTTATGATTATCGGATGAATGAGTACCAATCTAATTTATGAGAGAGAAATTGTTGGAATTTGAAGTTGCTTGATTAGCTTGCTGATGAAGCAGATCCAATAATGCTTGATGTTGTTGAGTTGTGAACTTCATTTCAGTTCCATCGTTTTATTTTTCTTGCATCTGATTATCATTGTTTTCAACTTCTGCTACTGTGTTGTTAATTGTTACACCTTGGGGCTTATAGAGTATGTAACCTAGAGGGTAACCATGCTTCTTGTAGCATTCATCCACAGTATGATTGGTAGTTCCACAGTGTGTACAAATTTTATTACTCCTTCCTCCCGTATTTCCTCTACCATATGAACCTCTACCTCCCCTACCTCCTTTATTTGTTGAAAAAATAGGATCCATTCTTTCAAAAACAATTTTCAATATAGTATAATTATCCTTGCCACAATAGTTGCAAAAATTAGATCTAGATGAAGTATTAGCGCTATTTATCATGCTTCCAAGCATATTTGAATTGACAAATTGTCTTTCTTGTTAAATCACATATGAAAACACTTTACTAATGGGAGGCAAAGGATCCATCGTAGAATATTAGATCTAACATTAATGTATTGCCCATTCAATCCTCGTGGAAATTGCATAACCTGATCTTGAATTTTTCTTTGCATTACAAGCACACTAATGCACAAAAGTGCAAAAAGGATCTGGTCTGTAACTCTCAAGTTCATCCCAAATAATGCACAATTTAGTAAAATAGTTTGTGATAGATGTATCACCTTGTTTAATTGAAGCTAACTCTTGTTGCACGTTAGAGATCCTTAACAAGTCCCCTTGCAAATATTGCGGTTTAAGATCCTTCCAAATGTCTACTGCTTTGTCCATTCATAGTATACTCTATCTAATCGATGTGGAAAAAGTTAAACAACCACGATACAACCATATTGTTACATCTCTTCCAAGCTGAAAACAGTGTATGATTCGATGTTGGTTGTTGTATCGATCCATCAACAAATTCGACTTTGTTATTCGTGCTTAAGGTAGTGAGCATAGATCTACTCCACGAATTGTAATTAGTAGGATCAAAAACATGTGAAACTAAAGGTGTAGTTGGATTTCACTTGGATGAAGATAATAAGGACTATGAACATTTAGGGATAAATCTGATTTTGAACTCATGATGAAGAGAATAAAAGAAAGAGTCAAGATGTCAAAAAGATATGAGAAGGAGAATATAAAAAAATGAGTTGAAGAGCTCTAAAATCATCAAGAACTAAGGAAGATGCATGAAAAAGATGAGAGAAAAGATAGTTTGTAAAGAAAGTAACAAAAAATGATGAAGGATTCTCATTGATTATTTCAAGCTAGAGGTACAGGTTTATATAGTAATACAACACCAAGTAATTAACTAATTGTATCAACTAATCATAATAGATTCAGTTATAACTAACTAACTAATTGAACCCAACTAACATCAACTAATACTAACATGAGCTAAGACATGAAATGATGAAATCATATCTATCTGAAAGCCACCTCTATGTCAAGAATCACATGAACACGTTCAAGAACTCAAGAAAAATGGAAGAAGAACGAGTTGAAGTAGAAGGTGTCAGACATTAAATCAACAGAGAAGAGTGATAAACCAACCAGAAAATTGCCACGAAGAATTGAAAGCCTTTGACAAGAGTCAAATGGATTGATTAACTAGTGCCTCTTTGTTCTCCTGATATGGTCCTCAAGTTCTTCAATTCTTGGTCCCAATCTCCTTCCAAGGCTTCTTGTATATATATCCTCCTAGCTTTTGGCTTTTGCCACGGGTTCTTCTAGCTTTTCCCTGACATCCACATGTAGGTCTCTATCATGCACTTGGTCGACTAATTACAAGAGTACTAAGACTATTATAATTACCAAACCTAAGAGAAAAGGAGGTTGTCGCCAACAATATGCACTCCTTGGTAAGCTGATTTGTAATATCTTCCACCATTTATAAGAAAAACTATTGGTCTAAGTTGTCCTATCAAAGTATATGAAGGGATTGTAAAAAATATACATATACTGATCTAAACATGCAAATAAATTTAAATAGCATATTTAGATCAAATAGTGGAAATTAAAAAGAATTACGAGTGTACCTCCAGCCATTGCAAATTGAAAGGGAAGCGGCGCACACACGAACCTGAAAGACAGTTTTGTTCTTCCAGACCCTTACTCACTCTGAATAGATGGTGTATTTTTTTTTTAATAGAGAAGTGGGTTTGGTGATACAAAACTGAGAGCACCCCATCCTATTTATAGAGTCTGTCCATCACAGAGCTCTTAACTTGTTATCAGAACGTGAGATAGGAAGTTATCAGACGTGAGATAAGAAGTTATCAGTACGTGAGATAAATGATGGGTACGTGAGATAAATGATGGGTACGTGATTTGTTACTGAAGGTGGTTGCAAATATATTTGCAAAGATATGGGATGAATGTGGATGAAAATGGACCAGATTCAAAATAACTAAATGTTCCAAAATAATAAAATAAAAAAGGGAACGTGGGACGTGAATGCAACGTGGGATTCCAACATTCTCCCACTTGGTCCATTTAACTCAACATCAACCATAACAAGAAACATAATATATGAGTCATGGGGATAGGTCCTCTGATGATGAGTAGTATCTTCCATGTACCACAATATATCGAGTCTCTCAGCACTAACTCTCAACTTAATGAATAAACCATATGTTTATTCTATATCTAAACCAAATGATTTTTCTCGAAATAAATAAATATGTGCACAAAACGATATGAGAAAATATCTAACTGAATAAGAGTTTCATTGAAAATAACAAATGTACGTACAATGAAATTACATCATGGAACCAAGTCCCATTCGCACTACATGATCCTTAAAATTCTTTGGTGGCATGCCTTTAGTTAAAGGATCAGCAATCATTAACTTAGTGTTGACGTGTTCAATGACCACTTTCTTTTCTTTAACACGTTCTCTTATGGCTAAGTACTTGATGTCGATGTGCTTACTTCGACTTCCACTTTTGTTGTTTTTAGCCATAAACACTGTAGCAAAGTTGTCACAATACAACTTTAATGGCCTAGAAATAGAGTCCACAACTCTAAGGCCAGATATGAAACTCTTCAACCATACACCATGCGAGGTAGCCTCAAAACAAGAAACGAACTTAGCCTCCATAGTGGAAGTAGCAGTCAAGGTTTGTTTGGCACTTCTCCAAGATACAGCTCCACTGGCTAACATAAAAATATAACCAGATGTTGATCTTCGTGAATCAACGCAACCAGCAAAGTCTGAGTCGGAGTAGCCAATCACTTCCAGACAATCATTTTGTCTGTACATGAGCATGCAATCCTTTGTTCCTTGAAGATATCTCATCACTTTCTTTGCATCTTTCCAGTGGTCAATACCTGGATTACTTTGATATCTTCCCAAAACTCCAACAGCGAATGCAATATCAGGTCTAGTGCAAACCTAAGCATACATAAGGCTTCCAACTGCTGAAGCATATGGAATATTTTTCATGTGTTCCCACTCAAAATCATTTTTGGGGCATTGACTCAAAGCAAGTTTGTCACCCTTCACAATGGGAGCTACACTTGGTGAACAATCTTTCATATTAAATCTCTTTAAAACTTTGTTGATATAGGTTTCTTGAGACAAGCCTAAAATGCCTCGAGATCTTTCTCTATGGATCTTTATGCCTATGACATAAGATGCCTCTCCCATATCCTTCATATCAAAGTTCTTTGAGAGAAATTGTTTCACCTCATATAGCATACCCTTATCATTAGTCGCAAGCAGAATGTCATCTACGTATAATACAAGGAAACAAATCTTACTCCCACTGACCTTCTGGTATATACAGTGATCCATGACATTCTCTTCAAAGCTAAATGAAGAAATGACCTCATGAAATTTTAAATACCATTGGCGGGAGGCTTGTTTCAATCCATAGATGGACTTATTAAGCTTGCAGACTAAGTGCTCACCAACACTAGATAAGAATCCCTCAGGTTGTTTCATGTAAACCTCTTCTTCTAGATCACCATTCAGGAACAGCGTTTTCACATCCATTTGATGCAACTCAAGATCAAAATGAGATACTAATGCCAAAATTACTCGAAGAAAGTCTTTCTTAGATACAGGGGAAAATGTCTCTCTGTAATCGATTCCTTCTCTTTGAGTGAATCCTTTAGCAACAAGTCTTGCCTTATGTCTCTCAATGTTGCCTTCTGAGTCTTTCTTTGTTTTGAAGACCCATCTGCATCCGATGGCTTTTACACCAACAGGCAACTCAACGAGATCCCAAACTTGGTTAGATGCCATAGAATCCATCTCATCCCTCATAGCATTATACCACAAATTTGATTCCTTAGAACTCATGGCTTGTGAAAACGTCTCAAGATCATTTTCGACTCCAATGTTGTAGTCTGATTCTTGTAGGTACACTACATAATCACTAGGAATTGCTGTCTTTTTTATTCTAGTAGATCTTCTTAATGTTGTTTGGTCATCTTGCTGAGGAACTTGTTCAACTGGTTCTTCACCAGTTTGTTCAATATCATCATGTTGTTCCTCACAAACAACTTGATCTACATGATCACTTTCAACAGCTTGTGGAACTTCAATCACTGGTTGTCTAACACCCATTTTAACTTGAGGGGCGGGAATGACTACCAACCTATTACTTGTCCCAGAAGGTTCAGCTTCATAGTGATCCCTTTCAGAAGAAATGTTCCGAAATTGATCACTCCCACTGATCAAGTCATTTTCAAGAAACTTTGCATTCCTTGATTCCACAATCCTAGTGTTGTGGGATGGACAATAGAACCTATACCCTTTAGACCTTTCAGCATATCCAATTAAATACCCAGTAATAGTCTTAGGGTCTAGTTTCTTCTCTTGTGGATTATAAATTCTTACTTCAGACGGGCATCCCCAAACGCGTATATGTCGCAAACTTGGTTTCCAACCCTTGAATAACTCAAAATGTGTCTTTTAGACAGCCTTGGTTGGAACTCGGTTTAATATATACCAGCCGTCTTAAGAGCATCAATCCACAAAAATTGAGAAAGCTTTACATTACTCCTCATGCTTCTTACCATGTCTAATAAGGTTCGATTTCTTCGTTCTGCCACACCATTCTGATCCAGAGAACCAGGCATAGTGTATTGGGCAACAATCCCAAGTTCTTGAAGAAATTTCGCAAATGAACCTGGTGCTTGTCCATCCTCTGTGTATCTACCATAGTACTCCCCACCTCTATCTGATCTCACGATCTTAATTTGTTTTCCACATTGTTTCTCAACTTCAGCCTTAAAAACTTTAAAGGCATCTAAAGCTTCATTCTTAGAATGAAGTAAGTAGAGATACATATATCGTGAATAATCATCTATAAAGGTTATGAAGTATTTCGGACTATTTGCATCCATGTCTGGACAACATATGTCTGTATGTATGATTTCTAATAAATTAGAACTCCTCTTTGCACCCTTTTTAGACTTGTTAGTTTGCTTACCCTTAATGCAATCTACACAAGTCTCAAAATCAGCGAAATCCAAAGTACTAAGTACTCCTTCATTTACTAATCGCTTGATTCTTTCAATAGAGATATGTCCTAATCTCCGGTGCCACAACATAGAGGATTCTTCATTCACAATACATCGTTTTAACCCAACAGAAACGTGCATAGAAGTAGCGTCATTTTGCAATTCAATCGAATAAAGACCATCAACCAATTGACCACAACCAATAATTTCATATTTATTTAGTAAATTAAAACCAAAGTCTGTAAAATTAAAATAAAATCCCAAAGGTGCATGTTTAGAAACAGAAATTAAGTTTTTACAGAAACTAGGAACATAAAAAACTTTCTCCAAATGTAATTTAAAGCCACTAATTAAGACTAAGACGCACGTTCCAATGGCCTTTACATGTGAACTCATCCTACTCCCTGAGTAGATGCACTGCTCACTTCCCACTGGCTTCCTTAGGCTTTCCATACCCTGCAAGGTATTAGAAACATGGATTGTAGAACCAGAGTCAATCCACCATGTATTATGATTCACATTAATCATATTAGATTCATAACAAACAAAGGCAAATGGTGTACCTTTCTTCTCAAACCAACTTTTAAATTTGGAGCAGTCCTTCTTCATGTGTCCTTTCTTTTTACAGAAGAAACACTTTGACTCCTTTTTAATTGTTGGTTGAGTCAGAATCTTTCCTTTATTGGTGCCTACAAACTTCTTCCTATCATTTCCAGAAGTAGAAGTAGTCAAATTTACCTTCTCACCCTCTTCCATTATCAATCTCTCCTCTTCTTGAACACACATGGTCATCAATTCATTAATAGACCATTTATCCTTATGTGTGTTGTAGGAGATTTTGAAGGGTGTATATTGTTGAGGTAGGGTGCACAAAATGAAATGTACCAAGAAGGACTCAGACATGGTAACTTCCAGGGTTTTCAACTGAGCCACTATGTCCCTTAAGCGCATGATATGTTCACACACACCCCTCGTTCCAGTAAGCTTAATGGAAGAGAATTGCATAATGAGTGTGCTAGCAAGTGACTTCTCAGAGGTCGTAAACTGTTCATCAATGGCTTTCAACAGATTTCTAACCTTATCATGCTGGTCAACTGAACCCCGAATACTAGCGGATATGTTGGTTTTTATGAACATAACGGAGAGACGATTAGATCTCTCCCACTTTTCATAAAGATCAACAGCATCAGGTTCGCTAGTTTCAGTAATAGCCGGTGGCTCATCCTTCCTTATAGCATAGTCAATATCCATCCAGCCCAAATGAAGAAGAACTCTTTCCAAACCTTATAATTATCACCTTTCAAAATGGGAAGGTCACAAAAAATATTCATAGATTGTGAAACTGCAAACAAACACACATGCTCATTAAGAAAATTTGAGACTAAACAAATGCCATGTTTTGCCAATGCAAATCATGTCTCAATATATGAATCTAGTGACACAAAACTTGCCTGTGGGCTAAAGTCCTACTCAATTAGATTCATCATGCAACTTTATGATAAAACTATTAAATCATGTTCTTTTCCTTAATTCCTGTGGATAAATTAAGAAATATAATTTAATATTTTATCCTAATTAATCATACAAATATAACAAAATTCCTGTGGGTAGATTTCATCACATTACATATGATTAATCACAATTAATATTTCTAATGTGATTATAAATTTAGCATATAATTTTACTCAATTAAAGATGTTGTGGCTATTCTCTAATTTAATAAAATTATATTAATCACTTAACATTAAAAAATAATCCTTGCATAAACATACTTAATAATGCAAATGTGCTCAATATTGAATCATAAAAATTGCATGTATACCAATAACATTGCACGTATATTCATTCAACATGTAATAAACTTTAAAGGATTAAATCCAATGCATACCAGTATTTAACATAATATTGCATGTTCAACATAACTTAAGAGACACACAATTTTAAACAGTTTGTGCATAAATAATTTATCCTTCAGAAGTTATAAATATACATGAACTACAATTAATAAACAATTAAATTGCAATAGCTTAGCGGTAAAGGGAGTCCTTTCATGCTTGCAGGACGAGGGTTCAAAACCAGCCCAAAATGTTTTCGCGTTCCTTTTAATTAATTAAAAAACGAAAACAAGGAAGAAAAAGCTTCCACTAAGATTCAAACCCAGAACAATGAGGTAATACACATCACATCTACCACTGGACCAACTCATACTTTGTTTAATATTGTTAATTTAAAATGTACATTAACAATTTCAAGACACTAAACAAAACCCGCAAAACTTTGTCTTCAACCTCCAGCAGTGGATAAAAAAAAAACTTATTACCTCAATTTCGAAAAACCCACATCATTATATGCATTTTAGACACCCAAAAATACGTTTTAAATCTTAGAAAAATTAGAAAACTCATATCATTCCTAATTTTGATGTTAGTTTGAATTAAGGAGGCTTAAAACATAATACCCATATACTTAGAAAATAAACTCCGCATAGGAACGACCAATAAGCAAGACAGAGGTACATATAGGCTCTGATACCAAATGTAAAAAATATACATATACTGATCTAAACATGCAAATAAATTTAAATAGCATATTTAGATCAAACAACGGAAATTAAAAAGAATTACGAGTGTACCTCCAGCCATTGCAAATTAAACGGGAAGCGGCGCACACACGAACCTGAAAGACAGTTTTGTTCTTCCAGACCCTTACTCACTCTGAATAGATGGTGTATTTTTTTCTGAATAGAGAAGTGGGTTTGGTGATACAAAACTGAGAGCACCACATCCTATTTATAGAGTCTGTCCATCACAGAGCTCTTAACTTGTTATCAAAACGTGAGATAGGAAGTTATCATACGTGAGATAAAAAGTTATCAGTACGTGAGATAAATGATGGGTACGTGATTTGTTAATGAAGGTGGTTGCAAATATATTTGCAAAGATATGGGATGAATGTGGATGAAAAATGAACCAGATTCAAAATAACTAAATGTTCCAAAATAATAAAATAAAAAGGGAACGTGAGACGTGAATGCAACGTGGGATTTCAACAGGGACTTCTATCAAATTAATTATAAGAGTTAATTCTATGCAAAAAGCAAAGCACATTCTCCGTGATGGTTACAAATTTTGAGTTGGTGATGGGCAAGCCTAGTTCTAGTGTAAGTTCTAGATTTATATGGTTTCTCTTTGTCTGCAGGTGGATGTGTTCAACATCCATGATACCGGTATTTGCATTTATTAAGGAAGTATATATAGTGCAACGATGGATGACATCTCAATAGTTAGATGAACACCTTCCGTCCTTCCCGCCTAATTATAACCATGAAATCATAAACAGCTCTTATAATATTATACTTAATCTACATGTGGAGAAAGCCTTTATTTTGGGTAAACAATATTACTAGATCATATACAACAAAGTTGTGGTATCACTAATGGAACAAACCGAACGAACAAGCTAAAGGAAGAGACTTACTAATGCTAATTAATGGTGGATATTATCTATATGGAGGTTGCAGATTCTTGAGAACATTTGTTTCTTGATCACACATGGCCTGCTCCTCTGCATGCAACGCTCCAAACCAACATTTTTCGAGCCATCCAGGGTTGAATATGTTTTAAATATGCTCATTACAATTTAGTTTGTATGAAAGTGACCATAAATATCTTTCTTATGGATTTTGACTGATTTCACAAAATCACGTGGATCTACTAGTTAAACATTGAACACATTTCTTCCTATTTAAAAAATCACGTACAGTTAAGTGCTTCTATGATATTAAATGGTTAAAATTATTACATACTTAAACAATACAAATTGCAAGATGTTGGTGTGCTTGTGGTACCAAAGGAATAGATAGTTTTAATGAGGGAGTTTCTGATGGCGCATTAGTTTTGTTGTCCGTCCAAAGGCTATCTTGGTCATGGATTGTTTCTCATTCTAAGATATCTACCGGTATTGCTTTTGTTAATTGGTGCAATGACCCTCTAGTTTGTTTAAGGTCATTGACGGCTTCTTGATGTAATTTCTGCTTCTTCTTTTTTTGTCACACTTTGTGTCCAGATTAATAAAATTCGTTTGTCTTTTTTAAAAAAAATATAAGTAACAAGATGAGAATAAAAAAAATCATATATGTATAATTTTGTATTTTGAAAGTAGTTAATAATAATTATTTTATTATTATTGTAATAACATTAAATAAAAACTTAACCAAAGTTTACTACAGTGTCGAAATTTTAAATACAGTTTAATAAATACTATAAAGCAGCCCATTGTAATTTTCACCTTTTTTTCATAAAAAAATCTGAATGATCGTGGTCCATTAAAAACAAGCTCTGTTAAAATAGTTTCGTCGTCTCATTTGATTTCAAACTTATGTGCAGAGTAGAACTGGCAAAAAAATAGAAAATTAAACTCTATGTGCAGAACTTGAAGAATGTATAATGATGATTTTATTTTGATACTACATCATTAGCAACATGTGTAATGAATTTCTAACGAGTAATTAATCAAATCACATTCTTAATCTGTTAGCTGAACATCTAGAAGTTATTTTATTAATTGTCATACAATCTATGGATTATATTAGGCCAGTTTGATCAAAGATATATATATATATATATATATGTATGTATGTATATATATGCTCCATAAATTAAATTGTGATAAGATCGAGTTTAATAAAAATCTTCATTTGAACGCACTAAGCTAGTCACCTGTGCGTGTTTGAGATAGAGATTATTTTTCAAGGATTTAAAAAATAAAGTAATGCCCAAAATAATCGGTATTGTTATCCTTATTGATAGAGTAAATCTTCTTATTGTTCCACTTTTCCTTGTATTTAAGACCAATTCTCAATATATTTCACTTAAACTATTTTTACAACTCTTTAGAAAAGAGTCTCATTTGTACTTTCTTTCATTTTGATTTCACTTTCTTTCTTCTTCTTTTTTTTGTCGTAAAAGAGTCTCACTTTTTCTTATTTCGCTTTGATCACTTAACATTTTATCACGTCTATGATGGAGATTAAATAAAGTAAAACGAACTCTTTTTTTAAAAAAAAAAAAATTGACTCTTACAAAATGAAAAGGTGTGTGAAATTAAAAAAGTGAATGTAAGACATTTAATTTAAATTATATATCTCATAATTAAATATATCCATTTCGAATTTAACCAAATCACATAAAAGAAAATAACAATGTTGAGAGAAGGTCAACATACCCTCTTTACACTCTTTTTAATAATATTTTTTGGAGAACTTTTAATAATGTTTATTATTGGATGGAGTTTATATGAATCTCATTTATATGATGCGAGTCATATAATTTTTGGAGTCATTTTGGTGTAAAATATTCACAAATTTTATTAATTATTAATCTTTGTTAAAAAAAATAACTAATCTTTTTTTTAGTAAATTTTTTTAATTATATTTTTTTATCTATAAGATTTAAATTTGAGATTTTATTTAAAAAAAGATAAACTATCTTCCACTTAGACCAACTACATATTAGTGTGAGTTAGACATTTAACAAGATTTATGTGAATTTTTATTTAGGAAATATATTGAAAACATCATCTCTTAGGAGCACCTCCAATGCTTCTCATAGAAACAACTCACTTTGTCTCTTTAAGCGGGTCCATATATACCATCTAAACTTTAAACAACCCAATTAATTTTCACTCCAATAGAAGTACCTATCAACAAGTTGCTTAACACTAATATATTTTCTCTCTATCTCTCTCTTCAAAATCTCATTCTCTCTCATACATTTATACACAAAAATGTTAAACAATCCCATAAGAAATGGTTGCTTATATAAGCTCTCCAATTTTAAACAACCTAAAATCACATGTGACAAACTAAAATAGTATTTTATTTTTAAGAACTCATACAAGGCAACTAAACAACTCACATTAAGATACTGTAACAGACCTAAAACTTAAAAGAAGAATGAGACATCATCTTCAGCCTTTTAATTAAAGTCTTCATTTACATGTTTATTCTTTATTTTATTTTAAAGGAGTAATAAAAATACCGTACACTTTTTAATAAACTCTTTAAAGCACTCTACATAATTGGTTAAAAAATTGAATAGTACAAAATTATGAAAGAAAACATTGAATATTATGTGAGATTTATCTAATTTTTACCACTTTCAATAAATTTCAACAATGTGCTAAAAAAAGTATAATGAAAAATATATTTTTAGTACTTCTCTTATGTATGATTGAATCACACTGAAGTTAATGCCTGCGAACTATAAAATAAATTTTATGAATAAAATAATGAAATATATATATATATATATATATATATATATATATAATGATTATTTATTGATATGACACGTAAATACATAATTAATTTTATGATCATCCTTTAACACAACTGGGAGGAAATTTTTAATCAAAGAAATATATTTTATTATGATAATTAATATAATTAATTTTGAAAAGATGTCTGCATTATTTAAGTGATAGATATTTTTTAATAGAATATAAAATTTAATGCTATCAATCCTTTTTCATTGTAATTTTAATAAAATTTCTCTATCCATTAGCTTTTAACCTTTATCCTAATAGAAAAATAACTGGGAAAATTAAATTTAAAAGGAAATTGGAGGGAGAATATAGTTAATTATCTGGTCACAAGCATGTTAATTAATTATGCTTATGTCCCAAACACTTAAATCACACATTCATCACAAGTATACAGATCTACTTCTCATGGCTTATAATATCAGAAACATATCACTTCTGATGTGAAGAAATGTGAGTTTACCTGAAGTTTAAGAAGTATTATTTGAATTATGAAAACCATAGACAGAAAAAAAGTAGGTTTTGAACAGAAAACATCATACTTACACTTAACATAATGTTCAATTCTTGTCATGAAAATCATTCCCTCTAAAAAAGCAAGAGTCATAATATTCTCCCCTTTTGGGAGCAGTACTCGTGTCATCTCCAATCTGCTGTTGATCAGACACAGCCATAGAAGAAGTAGTGGACGATGATGAGAACAAAGTTGAAGAACTTGAATCATAGAAAGCTTCATTGGGATGATGATGATGATGATGATGTTGTTGATGATGAAGGCCTGAAGCAACACGTTGTAGATCATCATCATCCCTACTCCAAAGAAGCTGCGCGTACTGCATTAGATTTGGAAACCCTTCTTCTTGTGATGATGATGATAACAAGGGTTGTTGTGGTTGATCATAAACGTGTTGTGATGATGGTAGTGGTAGTGGAGGTGGTGGTGCAAGAGCTGAAGAACCATAACAATAACTATGATTATTTTGATGATTATTATTATAAGGTGATGATGATATTGGAGGAGGAGGAACAAGAACGTGTTCTGGGAAATTGAGCTTGGCTTTAGAGCCTTTGAACTTCAAAGCAGCAGCATCATAAGCAGCAGCAGCAGCCTCTGCCGTGTCAAACGTGCCAAGCCACACTCTAGCAGCCTTTTTAGGGTCGCGGATTTCGGCAGCCCATTTACCCCACGGTCTCTGCCTAACTCCTCTATAGTGTCTTTTTCTCCCATTGCCTCCTTTCAATATATCAATTAATTATTGCATACAAATAAATAATAACAATCATGCTTTAGTTAGGCAGAATATTTTTTTTTGGCTTGGTCCAATTTGTCATTTATGAAAACACAACATCAACTAGCTAGGGTAGGAAATTAAAGTGCCAATGGAAAATATTGCTGATCACTGGAAATACCGAACTAGTTGTCTCAACAAATCAACATCATTATTGTAAGATAGACACAAACCTAAGATGGAGATTAATTGAAGGGAGATAAGTATATATTATAAAGGGAGTGTCATTTCAACTGGTTAGGTTTGGCATGTATTTCAAGGTAAAACATATTTTACATGTGCATCAACCAACAACTTTTTTATTTTTTATTTTTTTATATAAAAAAAGATACCCGTTTCTTTTTCCTTTTCTCAACGAGAGATTCAGATTTGCTAATTGCACTCGGTCTAGTAGTGAAAATAATTTCATAAATATTTTGAAAACGCATATAAATAAGCAGATCTTTCTTAAGATCTCCTTATATATATCTTTTTGGAGTTCTAACAAAGAAGGGGAAATTAATTAAAAAAATTGACCCTGAATGAAATTATTGATATATAGTGCTGTATAAAAATAACACAAATGATAATATAAATTGAAAAAAAAAGTTAGTGCATGAACCTGGCAAATTTACCTTGATTTAAAGGCTGTTGGGATGGGTCCTGAGTCTCAATCAAGCAAGAATTGCTTATTTGCCCATATTGTGGAATTGGTGTGGAAGGGGTGCTATCATCACTAGTATTATTGATTGGATGTATAAAGGAAAATTGAGAAGCTTCTTCCCCTTGGCTCTTAGGTGGAGATGGAAGAACAGAAAAGTTGAAACCTTCCCTCTCCTCCCTTGATGCATGATCAGAAGGGAAAGGCCTCTTCCCATGCCTTCGATCCACCTTGTTTAACTCTATGAAAGGTTTTTCTATAGTCTTATTTCTATGAACACAATAAATTGGCCTCTTTTCTCTCTCTGAATAAACTTGATGGTGAACTTGAAGCTATATATATATATATAAATATATGCCTTCACATAAAGTAGATCTAGAATTTCTTAAAGAGAAGAGTCATATATCATATGAACAATATTGAAAGAAGGGCTCTTATCATCATCTTTTAAATAAGAAAGATGAGTTTAAAAAAAAAAAAAGAAGAATATTTACTATTCTAAGGAAAAGTAAAAAGATAACCCTTGCTTGTTACTTTGAAGACGGGTTTATTTCTCCAAAGGAAATGAGGGGGAAAAAAACAAGAGCTAGCGAGTTTTATTACTCCAATAAGAAGGATGAGCAATTAATTAGCTTCCTTGATTTTCTTTTTCTTTGCAAATAGGTATTTTAAATTTTAATTTAGTTTTTATCGATATTTAAATTTTATTTTGTTACAATTAGTCATTTCTATTAAATTGAACTTAAATTAATAGTAAAAAAGAAATTATGTTAAATTTCAGTCAATCATTTATTTTTCTTGTAATTTATTTTTAAACATATTTAAAATATGATAAAAACTTTGAATTTAAAAAATAACCTAAAAGGAGAAATCAATCAATCAAGCTGGGAACTAATGTAAGTTCTTTTGATTCTTTGTTTTGTCTTTTATGTTTATTCTTCTTTTGAATTTCAATTTTATATAATGTTTTAATGTTTGGAAATAATAAATTGTAAAAGATTAAAAAAAACTGAGATTTAAGGTAAATAAATATTTGATGTCACTTTTCTATTACTAAGTTAATCTAAACTTAATACAAAAATGACTAACACCACTACAAATAAATCATTTTACGACATTGGAATAACGACGGTTGTATCAAAATCGTCATTACTCCAGTGGGTGGTAACAATTTTGTAAATATTGGATGTGCTAATAACAATTTTACATAAAACGTTGTTAACACTTTTAAAATGGTGACGGTTTTGATCAAAATCGTCGTAGATAGGTCGCCTTTAAAGACGAGTTTGGATAATCACCATTGTATTCAATGTAACTTATTTAAAAAGCCCAAGCGTCGTATCAAGTATTCGAGCGTGCTCCTCTTAAGTTTTTTTTAATTCTAATCTTCCTTCCTCTACAACCAAGCGTCGTAGGAGCTCATCAAGAGGATTTTGACAGTTCTCGCAAGAGCTGAAAGCCAAGGTGGTTGCGAAGGCCAGGCAGTTCTCGCAAGAGCTGCGGCGGTTCTCATGGAGCCACAACCACAGTTCGTGCATGCTTTCGTCTTCCTCTACTCCAAACGATGGTGGTGCCGGATTCAAAATGGCATTGGCCATGCTTTGGCTCACATGCACTTTCGTCTTCCTCGACCCTGGCACGCACAAAACGCTTCGCAATTTGAAATTTATCAACAATAGATCCAGTGGCATTGATGCTTGGAACGAGGTGCAATTGCTACTATTTTTTTTGTTGTTGTTAGCTTAAAGAGTGTTGTATTTGAATTTTTATTTATTGTGAAGGTATGAAGGATTCAAAGGAATTCGTTATGGAACTATTTGATGCTTTGAGTCACAAATAAAGGTTGAGAGTTGAGAAGATCAGCAGGGAAGAACTATTCAAATTCTGGAACATTTGAAAGCATAGAGTATGGATTGTCTCTTTTTGTAGACTAAATATTTCTAGTCTCTATTAGTTACAAATCTTGTAGATAAGTTACATTTTTTTACTATGTCTGTTTTCGACAGGCATACAGTTTGTCTAGAGACCACAAACCTGATCTTGAGATTGAGAAGGAAAGAATCTTAAAATCTGGTGGTTTTATTCACACAGGATGAGTTAATGGAAGCTTAAATCTTGCAAGAGCTATTGGTAACGTTTTTGTTTGTTTTATTTTGGTTCTTTACAAGAGAAGAAAATTGGCATGATCATATAATTGAACTATTTAAGATTTCAAATTTGTATGTCTGTCTCTTTATTATGTTGATTTCTTTGTGAAGAGGCAGATTCCTTTTAAGATTTAATGGGATGGGGTGGAATGGAAATGGATTATAAAGTTTCAATTTTTTAATATGTTTCATGTTTTATGCCAATAAATGAGTAAATTAAACCAATCTCCTTTTAAAATTACATATTGATATAGGTATATGAATTGCTAATTAGTCAAGTTAACTTGTCTCAAATATCTTAAAATGACACTTTCCTTGTGCTTTTTCTTTATATAATTTCAGTATTACCAATTTGTTGAGCTGAAATTGACACAAGTGCACCAAATTTGGTGATTACGGTATTTATTTGACGAGTTGGCATTTTTATTTTTTTTAAAAAAAGCATTTTTAGATGATTCTGACCATAAATCGTCTTAGAAATATTACATTCTAAGACAGGTTTTAGAAAAAATCGTCTTAGAATGTCATGTTTCTAAGACGATTTTCAAACAAAATTGTCTTAGAAATCTTTCAAACTAAGACTATTGGATAACTTTCCATGACAGTGACTTTAAAAATGATTTTGGAATCGTCATTGAATGGGTTTGGAACCATCATTAAAAACCTTTATTCTGGTAGTGTAATAACAAATATTGTAAAATTTAAGAATTAATTAAGAAGGTTGAGTACTCTTGCTCAATCCAATGAATTCTTGTTGATTTTAGTAAAGAGGTAATGGTACATAGAGCTAGATATGAAATATAAAGCTTATGGTTTGGTCTATTTTTAGGACAAGGAACTATATGAATTGATTTAAAAATGGCCTTTTTTGGACTAGTTAGCCTATATGTATTTTTTGGGTGAAATCTAGCCTATATAATTTAAATGAGTTTGGATCCATGGGTAAATATGCTCATAGATCAACTTTTTTAAAACTAAAATTTGAAATAAAAAGTTGGTATTTTTTTTCTTTGGAACTTACTATTTCATTTCTATTTCAATCTTAGCTTATCATGATCTTCATCTTTTGTTTGCCTGACATTTCTATTTTTCATAAGTCATGCACTCATATGTTCAGGTTGTGTTATGTAAGTTGTACCCTTTTTCCTATGCTCTCTCAATTTTGTTCATAGCAACATTCACAATCTATCACATTTAATCATTGATGGTTAGTCGCTGCCTCCCAAATCCCAATCACCTCAATTAGTTTTTTTTCTGCGATCTCCCTCAATTAGTCGGTAATTGAGTTTTATCTCTCTTGTCTTTCTCTTTATCATCTCTAATAATCCATTTGGATTGAAGGAAAAAATGAAAAAAAGAAAGAAAATTTTAAAATTTGAATTGAGAAGAAAATGAGAGAAAAGAAAGATTTAAATTGTTATCTCTACAAGTTAACTTTTCTCTCTTTCTCTCCAATCAAACAATAGAAAACACATTGTTATCAGTGTTTTTTTTTATTTTCTTTACTTCCATCCAAACATACCATGAGGCTCAAACTTTATCTCTCTTATGTATCTGAGCTCGCCTCTATCTCTCGCTATCTCCTTTGTCATTCTCTTTCTATGCCCCGCATTCAACATGAACATGCTATTGTTTCTAGATGTGTAACTTCATTTTAGCGCTTGTGTACAAAATTAAACTAGCATAATCTTTCTTAAAGGCAGAACACATAGGATCTATAAACTCTTTTCCATTCTCTTTTTTTTCATTACTTATAAATTGGATCATAATTATTTTAATGAAAAAAATAATATCATTGTATTGTCCTTGCAACTAAAAATGGAGATTTTTGTGTTGTATGCATGTAAAAAAAAGACTATTATATGTCATATCTTGGACGTTTTTGTGTATTTATTACTAATGATATTAATGTAGTTGAATAATTTCTATTTGTTGAATCTTATGTGTTTTTTTTTCAATTCTAAATGATTTCCTTTCCTTTTGGTTTAAATAGAGTTGATGTGGATTATTTTGAAAAAAAATTAGAAAAAATAATCTATAAAAGAGTTAGGACAATTTAATGTTTTATTAAGGTCTACTTTGGTAAAGCTTCAATGAGTAAAAAAGGCTCAATGTAAGACTTGTGGGAGTTCATATGCAAGTGATGATAATAAATATGGAACTTCAATTTTATTACATCTCATAAACAAGTTTGAGTTGCCAAAAGGATTTGCTAATTAATAACAAGGTTGGTAAACTTATCATTGACTAAACAAGAAAATTAAAAAGAACACTTGATCAAATGATTGTGCATGACATGGTACCATAACTATAACAAAACTTAACCTTCCATTCCCTTTTGTGAAATATAAGAAGATTAGAGTAACTAAATTACTTGAATCTTGAATTTAAGACATTAATTCTAGGCATGTGTTGCAACATTAGATGAGATCAACATGTATAAAGAGTGAAAAAAAATATTGAAATATGTGATATTTAGAGTTTTTAGCATAAGTGATACTTAATATCTAATGTGTAGACTTGTAATTTAGAGGGTCATAATACTTTAATTGCATATTGTGCGGACAAGAATTGAAAACTTAACAATAAATAAAATTTTGAAATTTTATCATTTTCATGCTCCATGTTGTGTGCTTGAATTGGATATAATTTTATATGATTCCTCAAAAGAGTAAGGGGTTGGGTGGAAATTTCTTTGTTGACTTTGGGTTGTGCATATTCTAATGACATGCTAGAATTATTAAAAGATAAACATGAATAGTGCGCATTTTATATTGTCAACCCCTTGGATAAGAGAGTTTTGGGAGACCAAAAATGACTTCCTTATATGATGTAGTGCATATGTTGACAAACACTACAAAGCTGCAATGTTCGTAGCCCTAGGAAAAGTACCTCAAGGACTACAAAGATCCTCCACCACAGATTTGGAAAGTGCTTCAACCAGTGTTGATGTTAGAAGCATCACTTCTTCATTTAGTGTCTTCACTTGCCTCTAAAGCACCCACATTGCATACCACCCCACTTGCTAAGCCATAACCACTAGCAATTTGTTGACCTCCTCACCCAATCTACTTCTTGATCAAATGCTACAAGAGAACCAATAACCTTAAAGTTAAAGGCATACATAGATGAAAAGTATAATAAGTTGAAGAAACTCCATAAGATTGGTTTTTCCAACCAAATTGTTCAACAATAACCACCTCAATCCTTTTTTTAAGATTGTGACTATGATGACCCTTATTTTTTTTTTCTATTTTAACAAAAGGAGAGATATATATTAGAAAATTTTAAAAATTGTTTTATGTTCTTTTCCCTTGCATATTTTTCTTCTAAAATAGCTTTTCAATTAATGAATACAAGTTCATGTCATTGTATTTTCATGTGTGTATCTTCTATATATGCTCTTTATGCTTTTATATATGGCTATATGGACTAGTCTGACCCATTAAGGCTTGGCACACAAAACCCACATTTTTACGGACCAGACAAGTCTGATTTGCAAATTAAATGGACTAAATTTATGAGTTTGCATCCTACCAAACATTCAACTCTACATAAAATATCAAACATTTGCAAGACTAATACCTAATAAAAATATAAATATAAGCCTTCAAATCTAAATTAAACATCTAACATTCCCAAGACTAATATATATATCTAATAACAAAATCAAAGTTTTAACGCATCAAATGCTAAGTTAAAGCCAAAAGTTTTTTTTTGTTAATGAGTAAGTCCACAAACTTCACAAATTAAGCCCGCGAAATCCACAAGTTTCACGGGCTTGAGCAATATAATCAACCTTATATATATTGTTATGCTTCATAAATGCTACAATATCTAATTAAATGTTATTTGATTTGAATGTAATATTAAATTCAAATCAATCTTTTACAGTTTAATTTGGATCAACTTTGTGGTCTTTACTGACACATCCTCACCGCAATTTTAATTTCATATTTTTTTAGTTGTCTCTTTCATTAAAATCTCTCTACTCACAACTCTGCAAGTACATTGAAGAGTAAAATTATCATTGAAAATGCAAATAATAAGAAATTGATTAATCAAGAAAGATAGGAGACTACAATTTACTTATTTTTGTAATTTTTGTACATTTATGATGCCTAATTCAAACTTGCGTACAAAGTGAGGAAATTACATCGTTTATAATGTTTTAGGTAATGTAACACACCCATAACCAATCCTATCAATTTCTAAATATGCCAACATCAATTTATCAATCCCAAAAGTTGTCAACATGACTATTGGACAGCATATTATTTTATGCACAAAATCATCATGTCATCCAAGGTTCCATAATCATGTGCTTTGCTTCCTTTACATCATATAATGCACATTACTTCTTAACACCTATTGGTAATCAATTTTTAACATTTGAAGTCACAAAATAAAAATTAAAAAAAAATAGGCTACCAAAATAATAGTCCCATTTTGTTGCAAAAATCATCTAAAAAATACCAAATCAAGTGTTTCTAGCATCCCATGGTCACCAATTACTTAGAAATAGAATTTGGAACTCAAAAAATATATCATTTAGCACACTTAGATCACAATTTAAAATGGACTCAATGTGGCAAGAAACAAGGCACAAAACATTATTTGCATCATTTGGTCACCATTGACCTAGGGAATCATATAGTAACCTTCTTGGTCACAAACTAATCAATTAGCACATTTAAAATATATTTTCAATAAATAGTTCTTAATTGTTCCAGAGAAACTAGAAAGAAATTATTTAACCAAAAAGAATTTTGTTCAAATGTACAATACCTATCCAAAAGTTTTCGCAACTTAATCATGTATGATGGAATCATCAAAGATTTGACATTTTCGAACTCTGCTTGTAACTCACTATAGACTCGAGCAACAAAGAAAAGATGTGTATGAATAAGATATCCAGCAAGAAGGAGAAGGGAAAAGATTGAATAGAAGAACTCTTGAATATTTATAGATCTTAAATGTGTCAATATTAATAGAAACTTATTATTTCAATGAATAATTTCTTCATACATAAGAAGATAATATAGGTGGTGACAATTGTTCTATTGCATGATTTCATTTCAATGAGTCAAGATTTCACATCACTATCATTTTGAGTATTGTATACATCATTTTAATTATCCAAAGCATGATTTTTAAGTGAAAAACATGCTAGGCAACAAGTAAATGTCAAAGCAATAAAACATAATTTTAAACAAAATTTAAGTACAACAATGGGATAAGTTTTAAGGTCTAATGTTGATTAATGTAAGAACAAGAGGAAAGATGATCACTAGCAATTTGCTTCAACAATTAACACAAATAGTAAAAATTTATTATTACAATATATAAATTTTAAAGATTATGACATTTATTGTACTAATAAGAGTAAGGTATAATCAAGGCCAACAACTAGATCAAAATGCATGTGAGTTCGTGAATTCATAATAAAATGAGCAAGCAGTGCTTCTAATCTATTTTTTCACCTCTTATTTTTACATATATTTTTATTTTTTGAACTTTATTTTCTAGTTATGTGATGTGATTTTGTCCACTTGCATTAGTAGAGTTAGAAGTGACATAATTGTTGGTGTATATAAATCCAAATACTTGGGATGGGCAAACTCCAAAACTAATACCATGTATTTTGCATGAATGTTCTTTTCCAAATACTTGTTCATGAAGTCAATAGGTGGAATTACTATAGGAGCAATTCCTCGACTTTCAATTTGGTCATAGGTTTTTTCATCCTCATCCACAGTACCATAGCTTTCATCATCAAACACAATCTATACAAGAGATTAGAGGCCACTTCATAAACTTTCATCCTCTCATAATTGCACCTCCATATAGAGTTCCAACAAATTCTTCACACACTTATTCAATCCCCAAACATTATGTTATTGAGATGGGTACTAGATATATTGGCCATTCACCAATTGTAGGTACACATAAACATTGGCCTCATAGAGGAAACATGCACAAGACAACTCTTAGACCTCAAAATATTCATGTGGCCTTTTTCCTAAATCCCCAATACTTAGGACGGTCAAACTCCAAAACTGATACCTAGTACTCTACCAGAATGTTCTTTTCAAAATACTTGTTCGATGGAATCAATAGTTGAAATTAATATGGGAAATAACTCAAAGAAATAATTCAACTATAATCAATAAAGGTACAAGAGAGTCTCTAACAAGTGCACTGAAATGTGCTACAAACGCTCAAACCAAAACCAAGCACCAATGTTTACAATAGAGAAACAAGAAGATGGAAAACCCCAAATGCAGAGCAGGAAATTTGAAGCACTTATCTCCCTCTCCATATATAGTTTTGACAATCCAACCGGACAATTTGAAGTATCACATGTGTAGAACCTCCTTTCAAAATATCATCCTGATTCAACGGTGAACGAATTCGCAATTGCAATTTGAAAAACGTTCTCTAGTGGGTGTGCAAAAATCATTGACTTTTTCTCTCCTCAACTTTCATCTTCCCGTAGTTGCATCTTTGAATATAGTTTCAACAAATCCTTCACATAGTTCTTCAATCCTCATACACGATGCTATTAAGGTGGGTGTAGGCATATGTTCATGCACCATTTGCAAGTGCACATATACACCGACCTCAAAAAGGCAACATGCACGAGACAATTCTTAGACATCAAAATCTTCCTCCTACGACCTTTTTCCTAAATACAAATACTTAGGATGGACAAACTCCAAAATTGATACCTTGTACTCTGCCTGAATGTTCTTTTCCAAATACTTGTCCAATGAAGTCAATAGGTGAAATTAATATAGGATCATTTCCCTAACTTTCAATTCGGTCATAGATTTTCCCATCCTCCTCCACAGTATCATAGCTTTCATAATCAAACATAGTGTGTGCAAAAGATCATAGGTCACTCCATAAACTTTCATCCTCTCATAATTGCACCTTCTTATAGAGTTCCAACAAATCCTTCATGTAGTTCTTCACTTCTTATTCACGATGTTATTGAGATGGGTGCTAGGCATGTTGGCCATGCACCATTTGCAGGTGTACATATTCATTGATCTCATAAAGGCAACATGCTTGAGACAACTCGTAGACATCAAAATATTCTTCGATCTCTTGTGGCCTTTTTCCTAAAGCTAAATATTTGGAATGAGAAAACTCCAAATTTGATACCTAGTACTCTGGCTAAATGTTCTTTTCCAAATACTTGTCCAATGGATTCAACATGTGAAATTACTATAGGAGCAATTTCTTGTCTTTCAATTTAGTCATAGATTTCCCCATCCTCCTCTATTGTGTCATAGCTTTCATCATCAAACACAGTCGTTGCAAGAGATTAAAGGACATTCCATGAACTTTCATCCTCTTATAACTACTCCTTTGTGCATTCCAATAAATATTTCATGTAGTTCTTCAATCCTCATACAAGATGCTATTGAGATGGGTGCTAGGCATGTCAGACATCAAAATCTTCCTCCTACGACCTTTTTCCTAGATTATGTAATATTTTATATTTCTCTTTGTACTATTTTTGGAACTTCCTAGTCATAGGACATATGCACGAGATAACTCTTAAATATTAGAAATCTTATCCAACATGATCTAATAAGATGCTATAAGAAAATGTAAAAATGATACAAAATTACATATAAAATTTCTTTTATGAGTATGGATATATAATGTGTCCATACTCATTGGTCGTCTTGTTTCAGCTATCTATTGATAATAATCACATATCTTAAAGTTAGTTTTATATAAATTTGATAAAAAAAAATACTAGATGTAACACAATTTATAACTATTTACCAACTTTGTCATCATTCTCTTTAGCTTTTTAGAACCATCAACGTGATTTATCATAAGCTTGGCCTTTTTATTTTTTAGGCATAGTCACTATGAATATACATAAAAAAAAATATGTTATATTTATGATGGTCAAGCCATTTCAATATTGAGTAAGCATGATAATACCTTTGCCATCTACTTTAATCTATAATCTTTAAAAGTCATTTAGTTGCTAAAATTTAATATGAAGGGTTTCTGATATTTTCTTCTCGAGAATTTAAATCTTCATAAAACTATAATAAATTTAACCTATATCCCTTCCACTTTTTCCCAATGTCTTTCATTATGTAGGATTTTTCATCATCAGCATGGATCAGATCTTATGATATAGCATTCCATTTAATCACTTACTAGTCTGCAACCCGTGCATACGCACGGGTCATCTGCTTAGTGGTTTAGCAAGTATGGTTTTTTTTTTCAAGACAGATATAAAAGGAAATGCAGTGTTGAAGCAAAAAAGACTTAATCTATAGCCTGCAATTCGTGCATACACACGAGTCGTCTGGTTATTTATTTAGCAAGCATTGGTATTTTTTATTGTATGGTAGGAATAAAAGGAACACGAATGTATCCTAGAAAAAGAGAACTAAATATTTATAATAATATTGTGCTTAAACCTCGTCAGCTATACATATCCCCGGTTTTTTTTTTATTTAGCAATTTTAGAATGTTTTTATTGAATGGTGGAAAAAAAAAGAAATATAGGGATGAAGGCAGCTATTATAACATGCAGTATGTCTAGAAAGAAACAACTGAATAATTACAATAATATTGGAGCATAAGATTTAAGATGAGAAAAGCATAGCAAACGTTGTTTGTAAATTAAAATTACTTGATCAACATGTTTGATAGTATATGAGGATAGCATGGATTAAATGAATAAAATTTTGCAACTTAAAAAATTGTTATAAAAAACCATATTATTACAGAAAGAGACAAAATTACATAGGCACAAAATACATCTACAAAAAGAAGAAAATGGACTAATTTAAAATTATAAATTTATTTACAATATTATCCTAAATTAAGTATTTGACATTCTGAATTAATCATAATGAATCGTAGTGAATGTAGTGGTTGTCAATGGTCTTGCCAAGAGGTACGTGATTTAGTCAATTTGTTTAATTTTATTTTGATCTATGGATTTGATTTTTGAGGTTGTAAGTTTCTTTCTCTACCTTAATCTAAAGGAGTTTGAAATTATAATTATTTTGAAAGGTTTGTTGCATAGGTGCGCGTTTATACCTATGAATATGATAATTGGTAATGTGTGTTTTGTTATTATTATTATTATTATTATTATTTGGGTAACTTGGAATCGTTCGAAGTTTGAAGCCGAGAAAATATTGTTTGGGTTCTTTGTTTCGTAGTAAATGAAGTGGTTGTCAATGGTCTTCAAGTCCACCAAATTGCAATATGCATGCCAGCCGTGGGAGTAACAACATATATTAAGACGCGTGTCATACAACTATGAGAGAAGTGTTGATCATAGTTTGCAAACATATGTGATTGAAAAGCTAGTTGTAAACCTCAATTAACTATGAGGTGTTTGTTTAGCAGACTAAATTAATGATACTTTTAAGAGTATTATTATTATTATTATTCTAATGAAAGAATTTGGTAACTACTTAGCATTTTTTTAAAATATTGGTAAATTTATTTCAATTCAAAAATGAAAATACTAAGAAAATAAGTTGAATAAAGGGAAGGTTTGCTGCATACGTACGTTTATACCTATGAATATGATCATTGGTAATGTACGTTTTGTTGTTGTTGTTGTTGTTGTTGTTATTATTATTGTTGTTGTTATTATTATTATTATTATTATTATTATTATTATTATTGTTATTTTTTGGGTAACTTGGGATTATTTGCCGTTTGAAGCCGAGAAAATATTTCCAAGTTCTCTCTTTCTGTGGAAAAAAAATTATATTGAAGTAAATATCCGTTAGTAATTGGTTACTATGGAATATAAAAGTTTGGTTTATGTACAAAATGCTAACATTTGTTGGCAGGCAATATAAATTTCCTAATTAAACCATAATAGTATTAAACCAATGTCGAGCCTCTTCCTTTCAACATCCAATGTCAATGAAGTTGGAAGATGAACATAAAAAATAATCAATCATCGGTTCACACAATGCCAAAGAAAATTAAATATAAATAATGAGAATTTTATTATATTTAAGTGATCAGAATGTCTTGTCTTTTTTCATAATCCAAAGCTAAAATACGTCCTTCACTGAACCAAATTATTTATTCAAAAATAAAGATAGCAATGACAAATACAGTTTGTTCCCCTTTCTTTTTCAAATACAAAATGCATTTTGCCCCAATAGCATTAATATTAAGGGAGTCAAATGATTCAATCGCTAGCCTGGAAATGCTGCTCATTTGCAATACTTGTTGAACCACATCACAATGTTAATGTAGCTTTCAAAGTCGGATTGTGTCCTGAACAAAAGTTATAACCAAACTATATTATCTATTACAATTTTGATTAGCCGGAAGAGAGATCTTTATGTAAGATTTGTTTACCTTTCAATTCCATGAACATCATTTGGAAACACTTTAACTTGTACTCCTTTCTCCCTTGAAGCCCGAGCATACTATAAATGTAAACAATATGGTTTTTTATCTATTATTTAAACTGATTCAAAGACAAATATACCAAAAATCCAACCATACATTCAGAAAAACCAAAAATCCCAGGAAAGCATCAACAAAAAAATACCAAAAAAAAAAATACTTGAGCTAAAGAAGTTCTACCAAACGTCAAGTCCTTTGAAAGTTAGGATAAAAAACAACCAAACGTTACAACAAAAATTTAAAAAGCAGTTAAGCTAAAGAAGCCTTACCAAACATGTAGTCCTTCAGAAGTTGTAGGATGAGAAAAGAAACAAAATAAGAAACTTCCTAAAAAAAACTGTAGAAGCAAAGCTTCATGGTGAATCAAAGATGATTCAAAGGTGTTTTGATGATAACAATGATGATAACAAAAGATGATGACAAAGGTGATGACAAAAAGCTCAAAGATCAATCAAAGAACAACTCAAGTGAATCAAAGATCAATCAAGAACAATTCAAGAGTTCAAGATAAGAATCAAGAAGAATTCAAGACTCAAGAAGAAAGTCTAGAGACAAGAATCAAGATTCAAGGTTCAAGATCTCAAGAATCAAGATCGAGATTCAAGAATGAAGAGAAGACTCAATCAATATAAGTATTAAAAAGTTTTTCAAAACTTTGAATAGCACATGAGTTTTTGACAAAACCTTTTACCAAAGAGTTTTTACTCTCTGGTAATCGATTACCAGATTGTTGTAATCGATTACCAATAGCAAAATTGTTTTGAAAAAGTTTTCAAATTGAATTTACAACGTTCCAATTATTTTCAAAAAACTATAATCGAAAGACTAACTGCCTGAATTCTTTTGTGTCTCCCTTCTTCCTTGTCAAAGAATTCAAAACAACACAGCCTGAGAATTCTTTTGATTCTTCCCATTCCCTTATACAAAAGTGTTCAAAGGACTAACCGCCTGAGAATTCTTTTGTATCCCCATTCACAAAGTATCAAAGGTTTAACCGCCTGAGATCTTTGTCTTAACACATTGGAGGGTACATCCTTTGTGGTACAAGTAGAGGGTACATCTACTTGGGTTTGACTGAGAAAAGAGAGGGTACATCTCTTGTGGATCAGTTCTAGTGGAGGGTACATCCACTAGGCTCAAAGAGAACAAGGGAGGGTACATCCCTTGTGGATCTTTGCTTGTAAAAGGATTTTTACAAGGTTGAAAGAAATTTCAAGAACCGCAGGTCGCTTGGGGACTGGATGTAGGCACGGGTTGTTGCCGAACCAGTATAAAAACTCTTGTGTGTTTGTTTCCTTCTTCCCTACTCTTTTACTTTCCGCTGTGCATTTAATTTCCGCTTTTACTTTCTATTAAGTTTCTCTTCTACTCCTCATTCTCTTAATAATTTAGTAAAAGCCTTAAAAGAGTAATTTTTTAATTGGTAAAGGTTTAGGAATAATTAATTCAACCCCCCCCCTTCTTAATTATTGTGAGGCCACTCAATCCAAAAAAAACCTCAAGAAACTTTGTCATTAGAATCAGAAAAGTTAAAATGAAAAGAAAAAAAAAAAGATGGATGACAATCATCACATACCCACAGCTTCTAGTTTTTGGACGAAACCCATTTGATTTCTCATATGAAAAACATCAAGAAAATCCATCAAAGAAAATTGAGGGAAATTAAAAACAAATATGAAAGTTGTATGTACTATCCATGATATATTAATCCGAAACTGAAGAGCTGTTGCGAATCCATACTAAAAGATGATGGCATCAGTTGCCGCAAACTTCTTAAGATTTGGTTTCAGACTTGAATCCCAACCATTTCAATAAAAGTGTATATAAATCGGCAACGACAACATGGACAGGAAAGAATGATTTCAGAAAAGGTTCCATCTTAGATGTATAATATCAATTGAAAATTCTCCCATGATTGTATAGCCATACCAAATCATTAAAATCCAATTAAACCTCTATCAAAAGTAAAATTATCTCTATTTGTTCTTTTTTAAATTGCTCCTACTTCAATTGGCCGGTAGGTAGATTCCATACAAATACAAAATATAAAATGTTTTCTACTTACGAATGCAAAAAAAAAAAAATTGTTCCAAACCCAGGAATCACTCTACTAATCTAAACCCAAGTTACGTCACATCCAAACCAAATTATTATGAAATAAAAAAAATTGTTCAATCAATATCAATGAGATTATAGTTTAAAAAAATCCATGATGTAATCTTTCTATTAAAAAATTCCAATAAAAGAAGAAGGAAAAGCAAGACACTGAAATCATGTTGAAACATTGAAAATTAACACAAACACAAATATTTTTTTCCTAAAAAATACAAAAAACAGATACACAGAAATATGTTTAATTCAGACAACCAATGACATTGTAATGGCTTGGAAAATAGAATGCTAAGAAAGCGAAAATAGATACATAGAAATGTCACAGGATGGGGTATTCATTAGAAATTTATTTCAATTCACTAAGAAAGTAAAAGAAATTACCTCAGAAAGACAAAGCAAATTCAGCGCCCACAGTTTGAAACTGGAAAGCTTGAGAGTGTTGGATATTAATTTGTGCAGCAGGGATGTTGTTTTTTTTCCTAAAAAAATGCAAGAAAACAACAATGATGAATTGATGATTTGTAACATTCTAGGCATCATCTTAAAACAAAGTAAGCAGTTAATCTATATCTAAGATGCACACCTGATATCTGATACCGATAAATAGTTGCATAGTGTAAAGGAAAAAGAAAATGCTTTGTTAGCAGTGTTTCTGACTTGCGGAATCAAAATTAGGTTGTCAGCATTGAGAGAGATGCGAAGCCGAAACTCAAAACTGCAGAAGCAGCCAAACAAATACGGGCAAGTTAGACATTTGATGGTTCCATTCAGCAATGCTTTATCTTTAATAAGTAAAAATGTAGAAAGGGAGAAGGAAAAAGAGGCAAACACAGTTTGAATCCATATATACCTACAGGGTGTCTTTAAGTCAACTTTTGTTGACTTCAATATTAGTTCCACAAATGACTGATTGTCTAAGGGAGGAAGAGGTGAAGGGTCCCTATCCAATGACCACATCCTGTTTCCTGCAAATCCATGTTGTTCAAGAGAACTGAGATCACCCAACTGAAATAGAAATTGCATTGAAAATGTTCAAACAAAAGTCAAATATGTTTTCACCACCAGTGAGTGAAATAAAACTAACTCGTGCTAGACAAGTTGATATTCCTTCTCTGATTGGTTTATGTTGTTTCCAGATAGCCTGTTCAGTACAAAATCCCCATAAATGGCATCAACTATATGCAAACAATCGCAAATAAATGAAACAAATTCAAAAGAAATTTGATCTTCAAATATCATTCAAGATTGACAATAAAATAGAGAAACATGAATTCAACCTCAAGCACTAATTTTTCATTAGTGGTTCTTATGAATGTTTTTAAAATTAATTGGTCATGTTATATATTCTATTAATTAATTAGCTAGACATGTTACGTCATATTGCTAACATTGCTGCAGCAGCTATTGCCTTTCAAAATGGAAAATGTCTTATGCATAGAACAACACACTGTGGCAATTAAAATATCCAGTAAAAATTAATTAGAAGACAACTTAAGATAGATTGTTATCAACGGTAAGATTGTTTCATGTTTGGTAAGGCTACTGTTTTTTTACCTTACTGCTCATAAAAAGAAGTTCTTCCTTTCGATGATTCTTCCAAGAAACAATCTGCCCTCCATAAAGAAGAACATGAAATCATATTTCAATCAATTAAGAACTGTTAAGTGAAAGATGTAAATGATAAAAAAGATTATTCAAAGAACTCATTGTGCAAGAAAATGACATGGAGATGTATATTAATATGGAAAAAAGATTACTTAGTCACACCTTCTCCCAGATGTCAAGTCCTTAAAAAGTTAGGAGAAAAAAAAAGTTAAACGTTACAAAAAAAAAATTAGAATATTTTTTTAAAAAAGGAGTTAAGCCAAAGAATCCTTACCAAACATGTAGTCCTTCAGAACTTGCAGGATGAGAAAAGAAAGAAAGTAAGAAAGTTCCTAAAAAACATCAAGAAAACTTTGTCATTAGAATAAAAAAATTTAAAATTAAAAGGGAAAAAAAGATGGATGAGAACCACCACATACCCACAGCTTCTAGTTGTTGGACGAAAACCATTTGATTTTTCATATGGAAAACATCAAGAAATCCATTAAAGAAAATTGAGGAAAATTAAAAACAAAAAACAAATATGAAATACCTGTAATAATAAGAAAGATGTAAATGACAAAAAAAATGAGAAAACAAACTTACCAATGAATATCAATGCAGTGGTGAATGAACTCACAATGCAAGAAAACGACATAGAGATGTATATTAATATGAAAAAAAAATTATAACATATCTGTCAAACAAAGGTAGGAAAAAAATTTAACACTCCTAAAGCATGCAACCCTTTCATTAAAATCATGACATTTAGCATTATAGCATTTTTTTTCCCATTTTATTTTCTAACAAAAAAAAAATCTTAAAAAACTGCCCAATTAAGAACAATAACTGCTAACGGAGTAGGTACTATAGGAGTGTAATTTTCTCCAAAGATATGTATAGTGGGAGGTTTAGACATAAAACTTAAACATGCAGTTAAACTAACATAATGAAAATACTGATGTTAAGGATGCTTCCAGCTACAATTTGGATGACAATGTTATTTCCCAGAGAAGCTACCTGCTGAAAAAAAGGCAATAGACCAGTACCCCCAAAATCCTTTAGGAATCAATAAACAAAATGTCAAGAATCTATTATGAACCATGGTCGTGGATAATATGGAGTTCAACTAACACAAAGCTGCAAAGAAAACATTTGAGTACTAAATATGACAGTCATTATAGCTATGAGCAAGGAAACTAAATACTATGTACAAAATAAGGGGTTCTGCATAATTGTATGTATGCATAGGTAATATAGGCTAAGACCCTATTTAGAAAATCGTCTCTGTTAGTAAGAGAAGAAAATAAGTTGTTTTCATAAGTTAAAATCAACTTTTACACTTAACTTTTATAGAAACTTACTCATTTAACTTCTCCAAGAGCTGAAGTACACAAGTTCATTTTAGTTTATAAGAAAAACTCAATTCATTTTATCTTGTTATTTTATCCTCCAATAAGTACTTATTGAAACATTTATCCAAATAGGAAAACAAAATGAAAATATTGATGTTAAGGCTGCTTCCAGCTGCAATTTGGATGGCAATGTTATTTCCCAGAGAAGCCACCAGCTGAAAAAAAAGGCAATAGACCAGTACCCCCAGAATCCTTCAGGAATCAATAAACGAAATGTCAAGAATCTATTATGAACCATGGTCGTGGATAATATGATGTTCAGCTAACACAAAGCTGCAAAGAAAACATTTGAGTATTGAATATGACAGTCATTATAGCTATGGGCAAGGAAACTAAATACTATGTACAAAATAAGGGGTTCTGCGTAATTGTATGTATGCATAGGTAATATAGACTAAGACCTATTTAGAAAATCGTCTCTATTAGGAAGAGAAGAAAATAAGTTGTTTCCATAAGTTAAAATCAACTTTTACACTTAACTTTTATAGAAACTCACTCATTTAACTTTTCCAAGAGCTGAAGTACACAAGTTCATTTTAGTTTATAAGAAAAACTCAATTCATTTTATCTTGTTATTTTATCCTCCAATAAGTACTTACCGAAACATTTATCCAAATAGGAAAATAGGAGAAAGGCATACGAAAACAGAAATTATACTTAGAAATAGTCCAATTCCAGACAATATGCAGCCATGTTCAATCAGCTCACAGAATATCAAAGACAATAATAGGAAACAAAATTGACTATAGCCTACAAATTATTTGTGATACTGTACATTCAAAGTGACAAAATATGATGAAAATTTTTGGACTTCAAATAACTATTGTAACACCAAAGGAGCAAAGGACCAAGACTCAATGCATGCAATACACCCAACACAAAAAGTAGAGGCCAAACATGCAATCTTTTAGAGCCTATTTTGACTAACGGACACTGCTATGAAGACTGGTGTGTGCATCAATCCAGAAATTGTAGGTTACTCTTCATGGAACAAGACATGTTTGCAACAGTATGACACTCACTAAAGTTCACAACAGTTCATTAATACATAACAAAAACTCCCCCTTCATAACTAAATTGTAACATCAGTTATCACCTTTATCTTCATTCATAGACCACATTAGTGTTGAGTCTTGACACTATAAATCAGAAGTAACACATGAAAAGAAAAAAAAAAGATGGATGATGATGATGATAATAATAATTATAATAATAATAATAACATACCCGCAGCTTCTAGTTGTTGGACGAAAGCCATTTGATTTTTCATATGGAAAACATCAAGAAATCCATTAAAGAAAATTGAGGGAAATTAAAAACAAAAAACAAATGAAATACTTGTAATAATAAGTAAGATGTAAATGACAAAAAAGATGAGAAAACAAACTTACCAATGAATATCGATGCAGTGGTGAAGGAACTCACTGTGCAAGAAAACGACATAGAGATGTATATTAATATGGGGAAAAAAATTACTCAACCACACTTTCCCCCAAACAAACCCCACCAGAAACTGATTTAAAGACAAAGATACAAAAAATCCAACCATGCATTCACAAAAACCCAAAAATCCCAGGAAAGCATCAACAAAAAAATACCAAAAAAAATACTTAAGCTAAAGAAGTTGTACCAAAGGTCAAGTCCTTCAAAAGTTAGGAGAGAAAAAAACAACCAAATGTTACAAAAAAAATAGAATATTTTTTTAAAAAAAGGAATTAAGCCAAAGAAGTCTTACCAAACATGTAGTCTTTCAGAACTTGCAGGATGAGAAAAGAAAGAAAGTAAGAAACTTCCTAAAAAAACATGAAGAAAACTTTATCATTAGAATCAGAAAAGTTAAAATGAAAAGAAAAAAAAAATGGATGAGAACCACCACATACCCACAACTTCTAGTTTTTGGACGAAAGCCATTTGATTCCTCATATGGAAAACATCAAGAAATCCATTAATCAAAAGTAACACATGAAAAGAAAAAAAAAAGATGGATGAGAACCACCACATACCCACAGCTTCTAGTTGTTGAACGAAAGCCATTTGATTTCTCATATGGAAAACATCAAGAAATCCATTAAAGAAAATTGAGGTAAGAAATAGAAAGAATAAAAGAAAAAGAGGAGAAGATTGAGGAAGAGAAAGACGGAGAAAGAGAAGATTGAGGGAGAGAGAGTAACGTAGCGGAGGAACGGAGAGTAACGTGCACGAGAGAAAGGAAAGTTCCTATTATTAAGTGGAATTAAATGGGGAGTTGAAATCCGCCAATCAGGGAGTGATATATGTAAGGATAATATACCAAACTGCATCTCCAATGCGACACGTGGCGGTGGCACCAGAACAAAAAAGTGCAAAAAAATGGAGGGGCAAAAAGACCAAAAAATCGTGGAAAACAGCCATGTGTCAAATTTCAGTATATTTACACGTGTCCACAAGATTGCACTCCCTTTCACTCTCTT